>NC_041048.1:39934866-40042366 GCF_900634775.1 Gouania willdenowi
ATGTTTGATCATGTGGATATTGTGAATGTGATGCACAGTGAACGAATATCTGCTACTTTATTAATATTATTATTTCATTTGTTCTTCCTCCATGCTGGTGCATGTTTTTATGACACTAAACTTCTACAGTGTTTTGTTTATTTTACTCCTTAGTTTGTGACGCACATCATAATTATATGAATATAATCTTAAAGCAGCAGATGTTATGAATAATGTCATGTGTGCCGTTTAGCAGTATTATAACAAAGAGTAAACAGATGTTCCAGAATAAAATTAATTTGAATTCAAGCTAGAGGTAAAAGTTATTCAGAATGGAAATTTAAAAAAAGGTGAAAACATACGCCCTCTTTGGCAGAAAAACACTATTTATTTTTGAACAAACTTCTGCCATGTTGATAAAACCTGTTTTTCCCTTTCTTTGTGTTTCTGCTCCTGTTTATTCACATTTAGCAACAACAGCTGTTTGACCATTTATTTCTATTTACAATGATTTCCTTTATTTATTCCAAGAACTCGTGTTGTTACCTCAGACATGATGTAGAGCACAGAGAAATGGATTAGAAAAGGTCAGCCTCACTACACAACACTACACAATATATGCTACACAACTCAATGCTACACAAACTCGGATGACAGAGAGAAGTTCAGCAAGGCCCCTGTTCACTCATCTATTAGTGCGCGTGTGCATCTGTCTGTGTGTGTGTGTTGCTGCAGCAGCGTCCACATTTCTCTATGTTGATGTGTGTGTTTTTGCGTGTCCATGTGTTGTTTTTTGTGCGTTTATGTTTTTTGTGTTCTTGTGTGTTGTTTTGTGTGTTAATGTGCGTCTTTGTGTGTTATGTGTCGTTTTTTGTGTTTATGCGTTGTGTGTTTATGCTTGTTTTTGTGTGTTGATGTGTTGTGTTTGTGTGTTCGTGTGTCTTCATGTGTGTTTTTGTGTGTTTACAGTATGTTGATGTGTTGTTTTTGCGTGTTAATGTGTGTTTTTGCGTGTTAATGTGTGTTTTTGTGTCTTCATGTGTGTTTTTGCGTGTTAATGTGTGTTTTTGCGTGTTAATGTGGGTTTTTGTGTCTTCATGTGTGTTTTTGCGTGTTAATGTGTGTTTTTGCGTGTTAATGTGGGTTTTTGTGTGTTCATGTCAATTGATGTGTTGTTTTTATGTCTGTGTGTTTTTTTGTGCGTGTGTGTGTTCATGTGTTTTTTTGAGTGTTTTTGTGTTTATGCGTTTGTGTGTTTTTGAGTGTTTGTGTGTGTGTGTGTGTTGTCTGTTGATGTGTGGTTTTTGTGTTCTCAGTTTTGTGAGTTCATGTGTGTGTGTGTGTGTGTCTCCTGCATTGTTTTAAATGGATTGTGACTCCACTGAACAGATTGCTTTTCCTACACAATGTGAAATGTTTTCCATGTGAACATCAATCACACACAGCGTGCAGCAGACGGTTGTTAAAGATGGAAATCACTAACCTACATTACATTCATCTTTAGGAATACGTGCTGCCTTTACCACTTATTCACATGTTTTACCTAAGGAGCAGTAATCAGGCCCACTGCTAGTTTTCAGTTCCAATGTTAACAGACACACAAAGACAAATGCAGTGGTTCCCACGGTCCCTTTATCCCAAAATAATAAATGAACCTCGTTTCAACAGGAACGCTGCACCGCAGACTCTTTGATTTCCCAGTTTTAAACTCAGTCCAGTTTTTTTCTGTAGCTTTGTTGTCGCACAGTCTTTGTGTAGCTTTCTCTAGATAATATAACACAGGTATGATTAATCACCCACAGAGTCCATCCCTGAATCACCTCCCCCCTATCCTCACTGCCTGCTAACACGTTATTGTTCTACCATTCTGAAGTGTTTCTAATAAGTGTCATGTTTAAATGCCACATGCGAAAAAAAAATAATGAATGCATTACAAAAAATTTGCCTCAATTTAATGGTGTGTGGACCCCGAAGAAAAAGCCTAAAATGACAACGAAACAATAAAAATACACATGACTCCAAATACACACAAAACTACAATAAAATGACTCCAGAAAGCAAATATTACAGAAAAAGAAACAAAATGGAAGAAAATGACTCTAAAAAAAACCCCACACACGCTAAAATAACTCTAAAAACACACAAAATTGCAACAAAACCACAAAAAATGTCATGTATGTACCGGTATGTATGTAACAATAAAGTGATCTTAAAAAATAAACAAAATGCCAATAAAAATGCAAAAAAACACTAAAAACAGACACTGAAATAACAGACACAATTGCAACAAAACCCAGAAAACGACTCACAGAATGAATTTCATGTACGTATCAGTATGTATGTGACCATAAAATTAAAAC
This sequence comes from Gouania willdenowi, assembly GCF_900634775.1. Lineage (NCBI taxonomy): Eukaryota > Metazoa > Chordata > Actinopteri > Blenniiformes > Gobiesocidae > Gouania > Gouania willdenowi. The sequence goes on from NC_041048.1 coordinate 39,937,206, forward strand.
AAGCAAAATGACTCCCACGACGCAAAAATTACACAAAAAACTTACATTGCAGAAAAATACTCAAAACTGTAACAAAAATACACAAAATGACTCCAAAAACATCCAAAAATGAACGGATAAAATACAAAACCGTGACTAAAACACTCAAACTTTGTTGTTTCCTATATTAATGCTCTGATTGGTTATTATTGTAAATGCTAACTTAAATGTTGATCATGTGACCCTCAGATCAGATACAATCACGTCTGTGATAAAAGTAGCATAAATCTGCTTTTTTATTCAGAACAAATAAACTTTTCTTCTTCCTTTAACTTTACAAAGGTTGTATTTTCTAATTGTTCACCCAAAGCCTTTAGTGTCTGAGTAGTTTTGTTGTGTTGATTCCAAGGTTTTTATCTAGATTAAAAGAGCTTTACTTGTTGCTGGGTTTGTGTTGATGACTTTAAATGTGGTTTTTTAGCCGTGACGTCTTTGTCTAGACAACAGAACCGTTCTAGACTTTATATTCAGAGCACACTGCAGATATCTTTTATCTTTAGAAGTTTTAGTTGTTATAAAGGCAGGATCATGAAGAGCAAAGTTTCACTCGTTGAAGTGGAGTGACCTCAGAGCTCTCACTTTAAAGAGCTCGCTCAGCATTCTGGAGTAATCCTTTACGACCGTAGGGGGGTTGGGGGGGGGGTCCACCTCTGTGTCAAACCCTCAGACGTGACGTGTTCCGTCTCAGTGTGGGGCCAGGCTGAGGAATGAATCATCTCACAGGTGTAGGTAGTAGTTCTGATTCTCATCTTTTCCTCCTTTGTGCTTCTTGTCTCCACGCAGGGCAGAGGTGGCCATGCCATTTGGCTGTTTAACGATTCGGGAAAAGAAGGATTACCACAATCCTTCAGACGTGACGGATAAATATGACATGGGGCAGATGTTAAATCGTGAGTATTTGGACGTTAACTGCTCATATGAATGATACCTGAAGGCCACGGGATGAATCATTGATTTTATTTTATATATTTTTACAGGGAGGAGTTCTGTGAGATTTTCAGAGCCAAGGACAGAACATCAATGAAAATGTACACGTGTAAAAAGTTCCTGAAAAAGGACGGGAGGAAAGTACGCAAGGCCGCCAAGAATGAGATTCTAATCCTGAAAATGTAAGTTTATTACCTTTATTAGTCCATATTTTAACGACTCTGCAGTTTCATCTGATCAACGGAACTTTATAAAGACTGTATGACTTCCCTTCATCACAAACACCAAATAAACCAAAATAACTCAAAGAAACAAACCATCACAAACTGAGAAACAGTCACAGCAACAAAAAGGTGGGCATTCCCATGGCAACGCACCAACAAAAACACTTAAGAAGTGAGGGTAATCAGTAGGATGGGTCACACCAAAAGGGGATGTTTGATTTTTAGCTACATGCCAACTTTGCACGCTTGAAAAATGTCCCCATATAGTCTACACCTGGGTTTTTCTGGCCTACTCAATCTTTTATACTATATACTATACTATCTATGAGGTTTACAAATACAATTAAAGGTTCTAAAACCAGCACAGAGACAGGAAGAAGTAAACACAAAATAAACCAGGAACGAGAATAAAACCTGATTATAAAACACAAACAGCAGAAAACAAACTCTTATAAGGGCTGTAACTAAAAACTCAAATAGTTGCTTTTTGCCGATATTAACCGATACATACAAAGAACCCCTCTCTTTTGATTTAGGGCCCAGGGGAGCACCAAGGCGCCCCAAAAGAAAGTCAAATATTACGACGGTTGGTGGTACCAAACCATTGGCACATACCAATATATGAATGGGGCCCATTACTACGTATGTGTCATGGGGGCCCCATTTTTCAAACGCCTACTCTTCCGTTAATGCTCGTTGAATCGCGCTGTAATTTGACATTGATATTCTATGAGCGGATGTCTAGAGCCTCTCAGAAACATTTTTTTACTCTGTGGAACCGAGTCATTTGAATGAATTCTCAGGAACGTGGAACGTACTATTCGGTGCGGAGATGTTCTGCGGGCCCGGCCGTAGTTTCTCTACATTACTAACGTGTTAAGCCAATACTTTAAATGTGATGTGGATGTGTTCCACTAATAAACATCATCTCTAAAAAACCAGTATAAAGGAAACAAATGTAACTAATCCCTTATCCTATAAGAAGTAGATTACTTAGTCAACTTAAAGTTGAATGATAAAACTGCTATATTTTAACTTTTTTGTCTCAAACAACAGTTTTATGGCAGATATAGGCCAATAATATTGATGAGCCGATAATACCGCCCATCTTTAATCACAGCTTCAATTTTCTCATTATTTTCCATGGAGACCAAACAGATACAAAATGTACTTTATACACCAAAAAACAACAGTTGTAAAAAATATTAGAATGTAGATTTTTATTTTGTGGCCTAAACTAAAGAAAATGTTCAAATTATTTCAATAGAAATATGGATTGTTTTTTTTTTTATGTAATCTGTTTAGTATTTCTATCCAGTTACTGGTTCTTGTTTAACGGCTGCTGTGGCTTCATCTTTACATTCCCCCCAACACTGAAGAAACATCCTAAACTCATGACTTCCTGTGTTTTCTCTGGTTTCCTGTGTTTTTCCTCCAGGGTGAAACATCCCAACATCCTCCAACTGGTGGACGTGTTTGAGACCAAAAAAGAATACTTCCTGTTCCTGGAACTGTGAGTTCAGATGTTTCTGATCCATGTTTTCTGCTTGTAGCCCAAAGCACGACCATGGACTCAACTTAAATTATTCAGTTTATTTCCTGTTTGCCCCATTTTAATAAGCTAGTGTACTCAGGGAATGTTGTGTATTTTCACATTAAAAGCTAAATAGAGGATACTGGTCTCATACTTTAGGAGGCTGGATAGAGGGTGAAGGTGAATTCTAAACATCTAAATTGAAGTATATTCATGATTAACATTATGTCAATTTGGATTCAGGGTATTTAGTGTATGATATTTCTTTATTATAATCTCATTTTTTGGTTGTATTTTGCGCCTGTTTGGGGTTTAATTCAGTTTAGATTAAAATATTTGACATGTATTATTATTTGATTGCAAATGTATTTCTTTATTATAATCTCATTTTGGATTTTGTCAAGTTTCAAAGTACTATTTTTTACTTCTCCAGTACATTTTATATTTGTTTGTTCTCGTGCTGTGTGTCTTTGTCTTTTTGTGTGTTTGCATGTAGTGTTGTGGTTTTTTTTGGGTTGTTTTGGGCATTTTCTTGTGTATTTTTCTTGTCCCTTCAGTTGTTTTTAAGTCATTTTGCATATCTTTCGTTCTTTTTGCTGTCGTGTTGTGTGTTTTTCTGTCATTTTGTGTGTTTGTTTGTTTTGTATATTTTTTCTCAATTTATGGCTTTTTGGAGTCATTTTGTGTATTTTTTGTGCCCTAATACTGTAGTTGATTTTGAATCATTTTGTGTATCTAGTCATCTTTTATGTTTTTCATTCTCGTGTTGCGTTTCTTTCTGTCATTTTATGCGTTTGTGTGTCGACTTGTGTTTTTGTTTTTTTTTTACATTTAGTGTATTTATTATTATTTTGTGGGATTTTGAGTTCATTTTGTGTATTATTCGTGTCCTTATAGTTGTTTTTGAGTAATTTTCTAGCTTTTTGGAGTCGATTTCATATTTTTCGCATCTTTAAAGTTGTTTTTTGAGTCATTTTGTGAAGTTTTAATTTTCACCTCTCCAGTACTAATGTAAACCATTTCAACCTTCTTCCAAAAACTGTCGAGGTTTCTTTTAAAGTTGAAGAATAATCCAATTTTCCACTTTCAGCAGCAAATGTGTGACCTTTGGGGTCCTGTGGTTGTTTTTGTGCAGAGCAACAGGCAGAGAGAATGTGTTCGACTGGATCTTAGATCAAGGATACTACTCAGAGAGAGACACCAGTAAGTGGTGCGCCAGGTGTTGGAGGCCGTCGCCTACCTGCACAGCATGGGCATCGTTCACAGAAATCTCAAGGTGACCTCTCCATCCATCCATCCATCCATCCATCCATCCAACTCAAAAGTCACACATCTCTATACCAGAGATGGACAAATTTTATCACAGTGGTGAGAATTCACATCACCATTTAGAATAATGACCAGATTAATACTGGGATTTTTGTAGTTGTTTTGACTGTTTCTGGTGGCCATTTTGTCTAATAATCTCTAACTTTTCAATTTGTGTATTTTTCTCTCATTTTGAGTTGAAAATAACAGAAAAATATAGAACGACGACAACAAAAACACACAAATGAGGGAAAAATACCAAATAACGACAACAAAAACACATTAAATGAGATTAAAAATATTGAAAAACGTGAACAAAAACACACGAAATGAGAGAAGAGAAATACACAAAAACAAAACATTTGAGAAGAATACACAAATTACATAAAAAATATACAAAAATTACATAAAAAATATACAAAAATTCCATTATAAATATGGTCATTAAATAAAATAAATATTCGATCAGTCAATCCTATTTTCAGTCACTCATCTCTACTGTTAATGGTTTCATTGCTCGTCACCAGTGCTGCTAAAACAATAAATGAACAAACTTCTATCAGATATCACATCATTTCTTCCATCACTGTGACTTTGTGTAGCTGGAGAATCTGGTTTACTACAACCGCCTAAAGCACTCCAAAATCGTCATCAGCGACTTCCATCTGGCCAAGTTAGAGAACGGACTGATCAAAGACCCCTGTGGGACTCCAGAGTACCTGGGTGAGCCTGATACCTCAACCACGTGCACATCACTTCCTGTTACGAAGCTGATCTTCGCTCTCTGTGCAGCTCCAGAGGTGGTTGGTCGACAGCGCTACGGCCGACCCGTGGACTGTTGGGCGACGGGGGTGTCATCGTTTGTACATACTGTGAGTGTGTGTGAAACGTCTCTGTAGGTGTACTGTGTCTTTAAATCTGTGCTTTACTCTCTCAGGCTGTCAGGAAACCCTCCCTTCTACGATGAAACTGATGATGACGATTATGAAAACCATGACAAGAACCTGTTCCGAAAGATCCTAGCGGGAGATTATGAGTTCGACTCTCCATACTGGGACGAGATCTCTGACTCAGGTACTGTGTCAGGATAAATCTGAACATACACGGACTTGGTAAATAATTCACTTTTTTGCTTAGTTTTTCTTCCGTTCTGTGCTCGAGAGCGTTCAAACACTCGTCTGTACATGAGTTCATTGTGTTCACTTTCCTCTGACAGCAAAGACTCTGGTGTCCCGTCTGATGGAGGTGGATCAGGACCAGAGACTGACGGCTCAGGAGGCTATCAGCCATGAATGGTACGCAGAAAAACATTACCTGAGAAATCAATAAACATAAAGCAGAAAATACGAGGAAACGTATGTTTTTAATGCAGTCATTTTGTGTGTTTGTATGTAGTCTTAAGAATGTGTTTTTGAGTTGTTATTGAGTCATTTTTCTATATTTTTTTTTAAAATACTTTGTTATTTTTGAGTAATTTTGAATATTTTTGGTGTCCCTTTAATTTTTTTTGCGTAATTTTGTATATTTTTCAGGACCTTCTAGTTTTTTTTGAGTCAATTTGTGGCTTTTTTAGAGACCTTCAGTTGTCATTTAGTGTATTTTTCATGTCCTTTTAAGTTTTTCATGTCATTTTGTGGCTTTTTTTGAGTAATTTTGTGCATTTTTCTGGTCCTTTTAGTTGTTTGAGTCATATTGGGCATTTCCTGTCATTCATGTTTATTTTTGCTGTCCTTTTAGTTGTTTTTAGTCTTTTTATGTATTAATCTGTCATTTTGTTTTTAAATCATTTTGGCCATGTCTGCAGTACATTAACAGTTTTCTCAGCATCCTTTGTTTGCAGCCCATTGACACTTTGAACACACGCTGAGTGTTACATGATGAACCAAATGAGATCTCTTTTTCTCTCTTTTTGTACTACAGGATCTCTGGTGGTGCAGCTTCAAACAAAACATCAAGGAACACGTGTGCGCACAGATAGAGAAGAACTTTGCCCGAGCTAAATGGAAGGTCGGACCTTTAAATACCTGATATTAGTGAGTTTTTACAGATCTGTATCAGTATCAGACGTGGGTGTTTGTTCTCCAACAGAAAGCAGTGCGTGTTACCACCATCATGAAGAGACTCAGAGTTCCAGAGCACAGTGAGTCCAGGGCGGCCAACCCTGGAGGTGTAACGACCCCCGACCCTGCAGGCGTGACACCATCCGACCCTGCAGGCGTGACACCATCCGACCCTGCAGGCGTGACACCATCCGACCCTGCAGCTCCACAGGCCACCGCTGACCCCCTGCGTGCCTCCCTCTGCTGCGGCCTCCGGAGAGTTTAACGGTTGAGATGGTCATAGATGAAGCTGCAGGGACTGAGGCCGCAGAGCCCGGCCCACCCCTGCAGGTGGCCGAGCCCACGCCGCGTTCTGCAACGGCGAGGCCTTTGCTCCCCACAGCAGTACAACGATGGAGGAGAAGGATGGAGACGGGCAGGGTTAAAACACCCTGGCATGCACACCCCCTCCCTGACTCCCATCCACTCCTGCTTACCTGCTTATTGTACATTCGCTGCCAGCATGGTGACACTGACTCTGCTTTGCTCTCACTCGCAGCGTTAGCATTAGCATTAGCATCCTCTCCCCAAGTGCTGTGTTGAATCGGCTCGTTTCTTAAACACAATGGCCCTCATTTAACAACCTTTGCGTGAAAAACGTGTGTAAGGGAGTTCACATTGTGTCGTACGACAGGACCAATGTTTGATTTATGAAACATTCGTATCTGAACAAATCCCAGCGTAGGTGTGATAAATGCCGCGGCTGAATCTGATCGTCATTAACATGTTACACCCTCCTGTTTCAGAGGCCCCACCCGCTGAGGTCAAACAAGAAAAAAAAACTTTTCCAAAATGAAAATCAGCATCTTCACATCTGAGGTGGAGTAAAACAAATTAGACACTGTGAAAACTGGACTTAATAAGAGCATTTAACAAAGAGGATCAGCTACATAGCAGGTGAAGTCTGCCCCCCTGTGTGCACTGAGAACAACTTCACAACAGAGATCCTGGAGACACACCGATATGACGTTTATATCAGCCTCAGTTTTCACATTAAAATAAATTAATGATTGAAACGCTTAAAATAAGCCTGAGCACTGTATCTCAATTTGTGGCCAAGTTATAGGGAAAAAAGTGTTTTTTTGTGACATCATGAACTTTGACCCCTACCAATCTTTTTACTGGTAGGTCGTACAGCTTTGGTCCGATTAAATAAAACACTCCACTTGAGATGAGCTTTTCATAAATGTAAGCATCAAACTTGTACAATAAATATTTGTAGAGATATGGGAACATTTGTTTTTTGACACTCAACGTAACCTTGACATTTTGGCTCCAAAAAAGGTCGACTGCACATCGTTAACATTGTCCCTATGAGATGACATACGTGTCGTTAGTGCTGCATTAATAGCCCTGGAGGAGTTCCAGGTCAAAGGAGTTGCGGAAGAAAAATAATAAGAACTCCTACGATAATGTATTGGCAACTTTAATTTTTTTTACAATATTCTGAATTATCAATTCTGCGTACGTTCACGTCAGAATTGATAAATACTGAAGGTTATGTGAATTTAGTCAAACGTACGTCGTCCGCTCAGATCTGAACGTTTTTAACGGTTGATAAATGAGGACCAATGTGTTTTTTCTGCTTGTGTTTCATTGTATAAACCCACATCTATTCCTGCATTTGAATTTCAGCGGCAAAATGGCTTTACTGTCAAGCTGTGGTTTTAAAGGGCCAAGACTTCTTTTCTCAGAGTAATGAGAACATGAACATGTGAGGACGTTTTTTGGAGCTCCAACGTCTTTGATTCTGTTTTTAATGAGCCAACTTGGGAAACTTTTCCCTGTCTGTCTTTCTATTACACTATTTATTCTTGGAAGCCATTGAAAAACTTTTGCCTCTGAAATATTTAGGGTCCTTTGTTCTCGACTGTTTAGTGTTTAGTACGAGCTGGCCTCACACATGGGAAAGTTTGGTTTATTTTCCTTCAAGTTCTTTTTGTCTTCTTGAATAATATGTTATTCAGACAACTTATTTTTTGTTGCTCTCCTGACGTGTCCTATATCTAATTTTGATTCCTTTTAGTTGTTTTTGAGTCATTTTGTTGCTTTTTGGATCATTTTGTGTATTTTTCGAGTCCTTTTAAATGTTTTTGAGTCCTTTTGTGTATTTTCTGTTATTTTGCAGTTTTTTTTTTTGTCATTTTGTGTAATTTTTTCGTGCCCTTTTAGTTGTTTTTGAAACGTTTTGTGGCTTTTTGGAGTCATTTTATGCACTTGTGTGTAGTCTTGTTTCTTTCTGTTATTTTGTGGCTTTTGAGAGTAATTTAGTGTATTTTTTGTGTCCTTTTAGTCATTTTTGAGCCATTTTGTGCATTTTTCTGTCATTTGTGTTGTAGTGTGTTTAATGTTTTTTCAAATTCATTTTGTGTATTTTCTGTTATTTTGCAGCTTTTTGGAGTGCTTTTGTGTATGTTTGGGTAATTTCGCCACTTTTTTCAGTCAATTTTGTAACCTTTTGGATCATTTTGTGTATTTTCGTGTCCTTTAAGTGGTTTTTGAGCCATTTTGTGCATTCTTCTATGATTTTGTGTGTAGTCTTGATTGTTTAGTGTTTTTTTTTTTCAAATTCATTTTGTGTATTTTCTATTATTTTGTGGCTTTTTGGAGTCCTTTTGTGTATTATTTGTGTTCTTGTAGTTGTTTTTAAGTCATTTTGTGTATTTTTCATTTACTTTTACTTGTTTTTCAGACATGTTGTGCATTCTTCTATCATTATTGTTTTATGTTGAACCTTTTAGTTGTTTTTGGAGTATTTTTAATGTATTGATCTGTCATTGTGTGTGTTTTTAGAATCAAAGCGATCAGCAGACACCCTCTGAGGTAGACTGGCAGTTGACAGTCAAAACATGTCAGGAGATCAAGAATTATTCCTTGTAGAAGTAATAAACAATGTCTGAATAAATAAAACCTTAACATATTTTCCTCACGTCCAAAATGTTTCCATCTCAAGTGTCTCTTCATGTCGATGCTAAACAATATCTGTGGCTATACTGATGATGATGATGATGATGATGATAATGATGATGTTTCTTTGCCAAGTTCCCACTCAGGGAAGTGTATAGATTGTGTAAATATACAGAGACTCTTTGTAGAAGTAGCCAAACATAGCATGTTGTCGTTCAGTGGGTAAAAGATGATCCAGTGCCAAAGCTGGTGAAATGTAGGTCACGACTCGTCTGCTAACGTTTACACGTCACGGCAAAGCTAACGCTTACACGTCGCGGCGAAGCTAACGTTTACACGTCGCGGCGAAGCTAACGTTTACACGTCGCGGCGAAGCTAACGTTTACACGTCGCGGCGAAGCTAACATTTACACGTCATGCTGAAGCTAACATTACACGTCATGGCGAAGCTAACGATTACACGTCACGGCGAAGCTAATGTTATACGTCACGGCGAAGCTAACGTTTACACGTCACGGCGAAGCTAACGTTTACACGTCAAGGCGAAGCTAATGTTACACGTCACGGTGAAGTTAACGTTATATGTCACGGCGATGCTGACGTTTACAAGTCACGGTGAAGCTAACGTTACACGTCAGAGCAAAGCTAATGTTACCAGTCACGTTGAAGCTAAAGTTTGTGTCAAAAAGCAGAAACACGACGCTGTACATTGTGTTTGTTTAATAGCATCGTTCAAGTAAATGATCCATTCATGCGCAGCAGCATCTATGCAGTCACATGGTTTCTGTCCGTCAGCCCACAAACACTTAAATTATTTATTTTATTTTGTTTTTAAAAAATACTTCTGTTTTATCATATGACGAGTTGTATTACAAAAGTAGATGAGTCGAATCAAAGTTAAAAATCATGACTTAACTTGATTATTAATAACAATTATCTGTTTTTGTAATTGAACTCTTCATATATATAATTAAATATTTGTCATCATATATTAATTGAAATTTATAACGACAAAAATACATATTTTCCCAAATTTTATTTAAATTTAAAGATTACATGACTGTGTCCTCAGGGTTTAACTAAAGGATCAAAATAACAAATTAACTAAATAAAATCAAATAATAGATACAATGAACAGAGCTTCAATTAATTTAACTTAAAAATGTGAAATTAGCTGGCGTATATTAAATAAAATATGGATTTAATCAGTGATCCGTAATCCGGATCCAAACTTGATGAAACTCGATGAAGTAATTGAGGAACAAATTTAAACATAACTTAGTCAAATTTCGTTAATTATGAGCCGAGATATACATTTTTTTTTCAATTTTGCAAATAATAGAAGATCTGAATTTTTTTTAGATTTTCAAAATGATCCAGAATCAATATATTGATCCAGAATCTTCCATGGTTTAAGTCACAATGTCAAACTCAAGGCTCACGGGCCAAGTTTGGCCCGCCAGAGCATCTAGTCCGGCCCACAGGAGGATTGGTATTTTGGTTTAAACTAAAAATTACAGCAAAAACATGACTTTTTGTAAATTATCATATAAGTTGTAGATAAAATATGATGGAGGTTACAGTACTACAATGTATTTTTTTTATTTCAGTTGATATTTGTTATTTATTAATGCATTTTTATTTAAATTTTATTGTATTTATTATTTTAGTATGATTTATCATTTATTGTATTATTAATTATTAACCGCATTTATTATTGATTATTTACTGTATTATTTATTATTTTTGTAATATGTATCATGTGTGAATTATTATTATGTTTGTAGTATTTTTTGTTCCCAACAAACAATATTTACAGTAATATTAAATTACAATTATTATCAAAAACGCAAATTATCCCATAGAATTCTGACAAAATTACGTTGGAAATTTCCAGAAAATTAGTGCAAAGTCAAGGAATTTTGACCAATCACTGAACATTCAGGTTTTTGTTTTAATTTGTGCTATTTTTTTTTTTTTTTTTTTTTTTTGGGGGGGGGGGGCATTCAGCCCACTTAAGGTCAAATTTGGCCCTTGAACAAATTAGTTTGACACCCCTGGTATACATATATAGACTCCACATCCCACAATGCAATACACCAAACTTTTCCAACAATAATTAAAAAGTTATATTTCTAGGTTAATCTTTGGATACAAATTAGTAGAAATCAGTTCAGTACTCTCAACGTAATCCTGCTAAAACTAAACAAATAAATAAACGCTGGCAAAATTATTTCCTCAATAGAAAAGTTAATAAATGGTTTCCATATTTTCTCCAAAAACATGCTGTTTGGCTCTCTGGATCTGTTATTTTTTCTAGTGGGCGTGTTGAGAACATCTGATTTATCCAATGGGTGGCACTGATTTTTGTTATTTATATTTCCAATTTTGCTGAGAGAAAAATGTTGGGATCTATTATTATGTGTTTGGAAATGATCTTTTCACTGATATTTTTATTTTCCAACATTGGATTTGGTACGTTTTACACATTTTGTCTGTAATATTCTTCTTGTATTTGTTGAGCTTTACAGGTGTAATTTATATACGCATTATTCGGATTTTAAAATGTAATATTAATAGACATTGTGTGGGTTTTTAACACAAGCCAGTGCAGCTCTGTGACGATAAGTGACAATTATTCATGCCATGATCATTTCAGATTCACATCCACGTCCTACAGAGTTCTGAGTTCTTCTTTGTCATCATATTATCGTCCACTTGTGTTTGTGTTCTTTCTCATATTTTGTGGAGGCTGCACAGCCTAAAAATATACCGTACATCCGCTGACCCCATGTTTCGTTGTGTTTACTTAAACTTCTCTGCATGCGTTTGCCAAAACTAAAAAGACTAATAATCATTTGCTTTTTTTTATATTTTGTATCCACTTGTTTTGCATAGAAACTAAACTTTTGGGGATGCTTGTATAATTTATTCTTTTTTTTTTTTTTTAGCAGTTGACAATAATTTTTTATCATAATTTTTCAAGCTATACTTGATTACCAGTGGTTTATTTTTATTACTGTTCCCTTTGAGCGTTTATAACGGGGAAAAGACGGAGATCTGCGAGGACATTGAGCAATACTAAATGAGCTGCCAGAAACTGTGATCCTGAGTGTCCTTTTGATACAGTCCTGTATTAGGTGTGTGTGTGTGTGTGTGCGTTGTGTGTGTGTGTACGTGGGCAGTTATGAATTAAATTCTTCGATAACGCCCTGAACCATCCTCTGACCACTTAGATAAAGTGTTGTCGGCATGAAGTGCATCTAGAGCCTCCGATTTTCCGTGACTGTTGAAAGTTGATGGAAAAAAATGAAAATTCACGTTACAAAACGGGAAAAAAACAATGCGAACCGTTTCTTTTTTCTCTTATGTTTTAAAACTAGACCCAAATATGACACAGAAATGCCTCACATGCATGTTTTAAGACAAAATCACAAATGTACACACCATTTGTTACGGAAAAAACGGTGAAATATTGTCGGATAATCCATTTCACACTCTCAGAAATCTCGCTCCCGTCCAGATCTTGCGCGTGAGGTCAAGACGTATAAAGGCTGACTGTGCAGGCAGCGAGTGACCCTGCAAAAGTTAACCAGGTCGCGTATGCGCAGTTCCAGACTTTGCAAAGGATTATTGTGCTCATAATCCCCACGTCACGGCAAAAGCATCTACAATCACGCAGCTACGTGGGATTTATGCAAACGTTGAGGGTGATTCGTTGCACAAACGATGAGGATTAGAATTCCTTCCCAGAGCATGTCAGCGTCCCTTAGGCGAGCTCTTCTCCTCTGCTTCATTGTCTACTACCAAATCTCAGAGTTGGAACTGTTGCCCCCTGCGGTCACAGATTTTTGTTTTGCTTCACAACTGCTTTTATTTTCTTTCGGTAAACAAAAGAGATTTACATCGACATTTTTTAACTTTTCCTGGTTTTTTAGAGCAACCAAAAGTAGCACAAGCTGTTATTTTGACTGAAAAAGCTACAAAATGATGTAAAAATCAGGCTGAATGCTTCACTCTAATAGAAAACAATGGACGTTTACAGGCAGTGGGGCCCGTGTGTGACATCATAAACCACGTGATTTCAAGATGCAGAACACATGTTATAAAACTGTAAAGTAGTCCCATTTTTTTTTTTTTTTTTTGACATAGCACATTTTAAAGATTTTAGGCAGAACTTGTGGAGGATTCGTTTAAAATTTCCCAAATAAAGATTTTAGTTCATATCACACATTTTTATGGGATTTTACCAATGAAACACGTGGCAGAGGGTTTAGCATTGTGGCTAACGTTGCCCTAGCGATGCTATTTTGCTTTTAATCTAGCGTAACCATCACGTGGTTGACTATTAACTTGATTTAGCATGTTTGCTACGATTTCAGGAAGTTAAATATCAAGTAAAATCATCTAAACATGGAATGAAAAAAAGTAATGAAACGGAGAATCGGCGGCTCTATGTGAACCATCACACCAGGCCCGTGAGCACCTGATTTAACTTTTAATTCAGAGCAACTTTTCTTTTAAAAACAATTTCAAACTATTTGAAAATACATGTTACGTTGTCTTTGTTTGTGTCCGTGATTTGACACAGCACTTACAGAAAAAGCTCCTCTCTAACCGTCCTGGTTATTTGACTTTTTTTTTAAATCACTGTTTAAGTATTGCTCCACGTTTTAAAGCAATGATTTATTACACACCATGAGTCTCACTGTATATTGTTTCCTTTGCCAAACACTCACAGGTACATGTACAGTATGCGTAACATGTTGGGTCCTGTCCTGCATTTGTGAGCTCTGTGATGTACTTCCTCAATGAGTTCAAAACTTTAATGATAATAAAATTCACTTCACCACTGTCACTCATTCCTTATTCTTCCAATAAGTCGTCAGAAAACTGGGGGAAACCTGCCAGTGTCATCACATATCACTTTCTGGAGTAAAGCATCTGTTTTATATGCACTCAGTTAGCACTAGCTTAGCGCCCATGCTTGTGTGGTGTGAAGATTCCCATCAGTGCCATTTAGTAGCACTTTCCAGGCTATTTTCCATAAATCCCATCAAAACTGTAATGGATGAGCAACTGTGTCCGAAATGCAATTATCAATTATCTTAAAATTAGTTTTAATCAGTCTTAACTGAAATAACTTAGTTTTAGTCTACATTTAGTCATCAACACTATGACAGTTATAGTCTCGTTTTAGACATTAAGATTTTAGTCGATTAAATCCGTTACAGATACTGAATAAAAAAGCGTAATTTTTTTTTAGAACTTTTTTGTTTTTTAAATCTTCCATTACCATTGATCAACCTAATATGGGATGGTATAAAGCTTTTTTTGGTGTCATTTTGTCAAAAATCTATCCTAACCTTAACTAACATAGCGACCACACAGTTATTTACAACGGAATATTTAGAGATTCACTTCCTAAAATGAAAATATCGGTATTTATATAATCATCTTTGATTGTTTTTAGAACAAATCAAGCAGCAAAATTGAAATCTGAGATTGATAATAGTCTCATATGCATGTTTTGGGAAAATGTCACAAATTTAGACGTAAACGGGTGGTCGGAGACACAAAAAAGCCCAATTCTTGTACAAAATACGACATAATATGACAGACTTCAGCTTCTGGAATGGTAATATCTCTACAACACAAACTAAACTTTAGGTATGTATATAACCCCGGTTCTATGAGTAATATGAGTGAGATGTCTCACTATGGGATACACACTCCCTGTATCCCTCCGAAGCACTTTTCTCAATCCGCCAAGCCCTGATTGGCTGGAAAGAACTTTCCATCTGCCAGAGACACTCCCACCCTCTATAAGAGGGAGGTGGATATACAGTTCCTCATTCAAAATAAGCACCTCTTCTCGTCGTTCGAGCAAGAAGGGTTGTCTGGTGAGACATCTCACTCATATTACTCATAGAACCGGGGTTATATACATAACCTAAAATTCTATTTCATAATATTTCGTGAGATGTCTCACTATGGGATATGGCAGCTCCCGTAGTGCAGACACGCTTGCGAGCAAAAAAACCAGCCCGCAAGACAGAGTTCGTTTAAACACCAGGACAGCAAACAGTCCAACATGTAAACCCAGACAAACGTGAGGGGTGAGGACCAACTCGCCACTGTACAAATGTCCTGAACAGGACACTCCCCTGAGCAAGGCCCAGGACGTGGCGGGACATTGAGTCGAGTGTGCTTGTAGGCCCTCAGGCAGCCGCAGACCCCAACCCTAATAGGCCCAAAGCAACAGCCCCCATCGCCCCATGAGCAACACCTGTGACAGATGCTGCTTAGCAACAGGTTTCTCCCTGTGGGAATTAGCCCAGGAGACGAACAGCTGATCGCTCCTCCTAAGGCCCCTACATGTCCAAGTATGTGCGCAATGCACAGACTGAACACGACAAATTAGACAGCTGCTCATCCTGCGAGGCAGGAAGGCCAACAGGTCAAAGGGAGATGAAGAGTCCACCACCATCGGCACAAGGGCCGAGTTGGGTTCCAGAATCATCCTCACATTGCCTGGGAAGAGCTGAGCGCATGACGGGTGAACCTAGAGCACACGGATGTCACTAACCCGCTTAGCTGAAGCCAGCGCTAGTAACAACACAGCTCACAGAGAAGCAACCCTAAGGCTAGCTTCCCCCAGTGGCTCAAGGGGAGGATGCTTAATATATCTAGGTTATGTATATAACCCCCAGTTCCATGAGTAATATGAGTGAGATGTCTCATATTATGAAATAGAACCCCCCCCACACCAATAATAATCAATAACTAAAATAATTAATTATTATTAAGTTGTAATGAGAACCACCACCAGATCCCATGGTGGGGAGCCCGTGTGCTCACTTCATAAAAACGGCTGATTAGCAGGAGCTGACTCAACGTTTTATCCCCAAAGCCCACATGACAGGCTGCGATCGCCCAAACAAATACACTTTCACAGTGAAACAGGCCACACGCTTGTCAATCAGGCGCTGCAGGGATGATAAGATCACTCCCCCCCGGGCGTGACAGGGAGGGTGACACCCCTGGGGGAACCAACCCTCGAAGTATTTACATAACCCCGGTTTCATTAGTAATATGAGAGAAATGCCTCACTCATATTTATGACAAAGAACCCTTCGTTTGCAATCATAAAGAGCTCGTGGAGGAGGCCCGGGCGCGCTGTAAGCTGGAGACCACACACTGTGAGGGTCCCACCGCTGACAGACGGAGCCATTCAGAGGCCAAGCCCACAGACCGAGGCCCTCTGAGTGTGGGTGGAAGATCGTTCCTCCTGCCTGTGACAGCAGATCCCTGCGCAGCAAGGAGGAGCACACAGCAGTTGGTAAATCTCTGCCAGCCACTGTATGGCTGGCCAGTGAGGGGCCACCAGGAACAGTCCCTCACCCTAGACAGAGTGGGGGTATAAGAGCCAACGGGGGGAAATGCGTAGTAAAGCAGTGTGCGTGGCCAGACGTGCGCCAGTGCGTCTACGCCGAGGGGAGCATCCGTGCCATGCAGGGAGAAAAACAATGCACACTGCATGTTTTTCTCAGCGGAAAACAGATCCACCTCGGCCCATCCATAGCGGGCCCACAACTGTTGCCACCACCAGCGGGCGTAACCTCCATTCCCCATACACCAGCGCACCCCCTAGACAGCCAGGTCCGCGCCCACGTTCAGGACCCGGGAACGTACGTCACTCTCAAAGAAAGGAGATGATCAAACTCCCACAGGATCAGCCTGCGTGCCAGCAGCAGCAGCCGGCAGGAGTGGTAAACCACCTTGGCGTGTTTTGATATACGCCACCACCGTGGGTACTGTCAGTCCTCACCAGGCACATGATGTCCCCTGAGAGCCGGAGGAAGTGGATCAGCAAGAAGAACACGCTGACAACTCCATTATGAAATTTATGTGACAGCATCGGAGGTCTGCTTCCCAGCAGCCTCTCACCTGCCACTCCACCCCAGCCCATCAGGCTGGCGTTCGTGGAAATCACCTTCCTGGACGTAACGGTCCCCATGGAGACACCACACGTAAGGAAATCTGAGGCCCATCAGCAGCAAAGGGCTGCGCTTGCATAACATATCCCCCGGAAAACACCATTATGACGGTGGGCTACGGGATGGCGAGGCCTTGCACAGCTCCACAGAGCCTAAGCTTGGGAGAGAGGAGGAAGGCGTAGAAACCGCCTGCATATATGCAGTATAAAGATACATGCCCTGGCACATATTGGGACGTGTCTCTGAGGTCACCAGAACTTTATGATATAAAAATGAAGTCATGACCCTAAAACGGTCTGGAACCACCGATTTAAAACATCAGAAAAGCTTTTGAGAAAAAAGTTGCTGCAAACAGCTTCACAGCTGTGCACATTTAAGAGGATACCAGTGGATCAGAAACAGGGAGGGAGGGGGGTTGATTCTATTACAGTCTCATGATTCTACATACTGCAGCTTTAAGGCTTGTCTCATCTTCCATGAAGCTTTTGATTGAATAATTTACAAAAAAGAAACTTAATTCTGATTGGATTTTGGACCATGTAGACATTTTACATGGTTACATGTTTCTAATTAATTAATATTGTCCCCTAAACAAATACATTCAACGGAAACTATAAAGAAGAATTTAAGTGTTGAGAAATAACGCTGCAGTTGTAAAAGCAGCCGACACAACATCTGAGCACTTCATCAAACAGATGCTTTAAGGTGTGAATAATTGATCAGTGATCAGGTTCAGTGTTGGGTCAATAAAGGCAGAGGCTAGTTACAGATTTATCATTTAGACTAAAGTAATCAACTATAGAACGTTAGAGTGGTTGATGTTCTATCAGGTGCTCATTCTTCTTCTACAGATCTTTATTCTGCACAGGCTGCAGTTTTATGATGAGCCATGAGGACATTCCAACGCTGCAGCTGATTGGTCCAGAGCAGAGACGCACAACTACGATCACAGCAGGGCCACAACATGTGATTGGATCTGAGCTGAGGGTCACATGATCAACATTCATGGCAGCATTAGAATAATGACTAAAGAGTTTGTTTTATTGGAGTCATTTTGTGTGTATTTGTTGACACACGCGCGGACGCACGCACGCACACACACGCACACACAGTTTTGTTCTTCTATTTGTATATCTCTTTGTGTATTTTCTATTATTATTTTAGTCATTTGTCTTTGTTGTAGTTTTGTGTGTAATTGGAGTCAATCTGTGTATTTTTGTTGTCTTTTGCATATTTTTCTGTGATGTTTGTTTGTGGCGTAAATTAAAGTGTTTTTATTGTAGTTTTGTGCATTATTGGAGTCATTTTGTGTGGTTTTTATTGACAATTTGTGTGTTTTTTGTTGCCATTTGTGCATTCTTAATTTCCTTTTTATTTATTTTTGAAGATTACTTTATTGTCACATCCATACTGGTATACTGTACACATGCCATTATTATATTTTTTTTGGTTGTATTTTGTCCTTTCATTTTTGCGTCATTGTGTGTATTTTTTGTATCTATTGTATTATATATATGTATCATATTTTTTTGTGTTTTTGGAGTCATTTAATGAATTCTACTGCCATTTTGTTAATATTACTTTATTGACACATACATACTGGTGCATAGGTGAAATTCTCTGTAATTTTGTGTGTTTATGGAGTCATTTTGCATATTTTGTCATTTTTGTACTTTATATATATATATATATATATACATAAAGGTAGAGCTAAATGTTTTTTGACCAATTCACAAATTTAGTGATTAAAAAATATAATTCAGTATCGAGATGCTGTAAACCCATAAATAAAGTTACTGTGAAAAATAAATCAATAGTGCACAATAGTTACCTGTACAAATAAAAGATATTTATGTGAACTGCATAAAAACGTCTGCTTGTGGCATAAAGAGAGTAAATACTGCCCCCTGCAGGAAAAGAAACAATACAACAAATAAACTAATATTGATCTAATCTCGTCACACACACAATTAGCCTTAATTTCCTCCTGAAAATCTAAAGTTCAAAAGCGTTTAATCCTCATTTCCAAAAACCTTGCAAACGAGCTCCAAAAATAAAGGTTAGAAAACATTGTTCCACGTCAGCCTCTCAAAAAAAATTAACAAAAAAACACTTTGAAAGACAACGAAACTGCACAAAAAATTACTAGAAACACAAATAACAAAAACGCACAGAATGAGAAAAAAAAAAAAGACCAAATCATTCGTTGTTTCCTGTGTTAATGCTCAGATTGGTCATTATTCTAATGCTGAATCAGATGTTTGTGACTCTGTTATGATAAAGGTTGTCATCTCTGACATAGAATAATCACAAATCTGAACATAAAAGAAAGAAACAAAGGTTTCAATGTTATTTTGTTGTCATTCATTAGGTGTCAATTTGTATATATTTCTCTTATTGTATGTATTTATGTAGTCATTGTGTGTTTTTGAGTATAACTGATTATTTTAGTTGTCTTTTGTGTATTTTAAGTGTCATTTTCTGTATATTTCTGTTATTGTAAGTGTTTTTGTAGTCATTGTGTGTGTGGGGATTTTTTTTGATTACATTTTTTATATTAGTGGTCTTGTGCATTTCTTTTCGACATTTTGTGTATTTTAGTTGTTATATTGTATATATTTATGTTATTTTCTGTATTTTTTTTTTGTCATTTTGTGTGTTTTTTTAAGTATAACTGATTATTCTAGTTGTCTTTTGTATATTTTAAGTGTTATTTTGTGTATGTTTTTGTTATTTTAAGTGTTTTTTTTCCACGTAAAATCTATTATATTAGTGGTCTTTTGTGTATTTTAAATGTCATTTTGTGTATATTTCTGTTATTTTAAGTGTTTTTGTAGTCATTTTGGATGTGGTAAAAGTAAAATGTATTATATTAGTGGTCTTTTGTGTATTTTTGTGTATTTTAGTTGTCATATTGCATATATTTTTGTTATTTTCTGTATTTTTTTCGACATTTTGTGTTTTTTTTTAGTATAACTGATTATTTTTGTTGTCTTTTGTGTATTTTTGTACTCATTTTGTGTCCGTGTAATTTTGTGTATTTTGGGAGTCTTAATTTGAGGGCCACGTGTGGATTTTTGTGAGTCAACAGTTCTTTAACTTTACTGTGATGCTACATCGCCATCTGCTGGTTGAACAAGGACAATGCAGCTTAGATGATTTTATTATTTAATGAAATGCTACATATTCTGTGTTCTACGTATTTGAATGAGAGGTTTTATTAAAAGAAACAAAAAGATGTGTCGTCACAACCTGATATTATTGAGCGTTAGTTCTGGTATTTGACCTCTAAGCTCTGCTCTAACAATTAGTCAGTGTCTGTCAGTCATTCACATCAGTCAGTGTTTGACTCACAGAAGATCAGACTGTGATAAGAAATACACGTCATCAGACAGTGTTAATGATGCACTGACGTGTCACACGAACACAGAACCACTGATTGTGTTTGAATGAATAGTTTCCATTGAAATGATTTATTATCAGATTAGTTTGTGTCCGTCCTAATGGCGACTATAAACTAAAGTCCAATTTATTTAACGGATGTATGAACTTTGTGACAGATGTGATGAATAAGAGCGAGTATTTCTGATTATTCACACTTTATTAATCTGGAATATGCATTTAATTCACAGCCTTTAATCATACAATAAGTCACAATGTATAGGCATTTCGTCACAATATTGTGACGAAACGTACAATCCGGATCCGATCCAGATGAAACTTGGTGAGGTAATTGAGAAACCAACCTGACATAACTGAGTCTAATTTCATAAAGATCGTTCAATAATGAACTGATATGACGTTTTGAAATTTCACCAATAATGACAAATAGGTATTTTGAGATTTTTCAAACTAAATCAGAATCAATATTTTGATCCAGATCCGCTCCAAAATTTTAATTAATCTTTCATGGCCTATAAGGCATGTTTTTCAACCTTGGGTTTGGGACCCCAAGTGGGATCGCCTGAAATGTCTAGTAATTAGTAAAAAAAAACAGGTAAAAAATTACTTAAAATTATAACTATGTTTTTTTTCTTCCAAATTAATAAAACACAATATATAACAAACAACTGTTTTCTATACTTAAACTCTCTCAAATAAAAATATCTGAGGTGCTGCATTGTGTCACTTTGTGCATTAATCCTGGCTACTCCGTGTTTGTAAAACACTTTAATTAACATGATCAAAAACTAATTCTGGATCAAAAAATAAATGAAATGTCTCTGGGCACATTTATGATTTGAAAATGGGGTCACGACCCAAAATAAGATTGGGAACCTCCGTCTTAAGATCTGTCTAAGGTTAAATATTTATCAAAATCTGTTCTTACAAACCAGGGCCAGCTCTGGGCATAGGCGAACCAGGCGGTCGCCTGGGGCACCGTCTGCTGGAGGAGTGCAAAAAATGTATTCTCAAAGTGAAATAAAAAATATATAAATAAAATATACAAATAATACATTTCAACCCATCCTTCACATTTATTTGACACATTTTCTTTTAGATAAATAATAAAAAGAACAGAAAAGCTCGATATGAAAAACCAAAGTGCTGACACCTTGAATATATTGATTATCGCGATAATATCGTTATCACGGGCATTAAATATTGCGGAGGAGAAAAACATAAAAAAATCTACTCTTGCCTGGAGCACCATATTACCCAGAGACAAACAAACAGATACATAAATAAACGCAGGTGAACATATGAACTGCTTGGTTAAATTAGAAGAACCCAACATGTTTACTGGTGAACTAGCAAAAGTGATTTATCCACTAGTTAACTAGTAAACCAGTGGGGGTGAAAGTACAGTATGTACTAAATTACTAGTGTAAGAAAAATATAGCACTAGTTAACTAGTAACAGAAACAATTTCAGTAAAAAAAATAATTAATAAATAAATAAAATGGGAGGAGCCTGCACATTGATTGAAACTGGACAATCAATGAAAACTCAGGATTTTGTTCTTATCCCAGCTGCTTCATTTCCACTGTTTCACGAGTAAAAACAAAATTAATCAATGACGTATAAAGATTTCAACAATATTTAATAAAATCTTCATCATGGGGCAAGGTTTGCATGAATATGATGATAGAAATAAATATAGAAATATTTTTAAATCTTATACAGGATTATAATATAAATAAAATAAGACAGAGAATACATTTTGAATAAATTTAAAATAATTTTAAAGATTCTTTTTCAAAACAACAGTTATGGCCAGAGAGTCGCACAATGTGATATTTTGACACTTTGATTAACAGAATAAATTACAGAAGTCATTTAATAAGTAACATTTAAAAAGAAAAAAATAAAGTGAGCACATATTAAGGTACTGCATATTTGGAATATTTTTATGTATTCAAACCCTTTTTAATTAAAAGAAATGCAGTATTTAGGCGTCCACATGTGTTAACTTATGATATTAAGAATACATAATAAATACTCATTGGTTTTTCCATCTCAATGTGTTTATAACTGTAGGACGTGAACCGTACGTTGTGTTCATGCTGCTCATTGATGCTGATTGAGTTCAGACACTGTCAAGGATAAGAAGGTACAGAAGTTACATAAACATCTTTTTTTTTTAATACCATAAACACAAATTACTTAATGTATCACATTTTAAAGACAAAACTACAAACCCACATAGAACGTACAGGAGACATCTTTATTTTTTTTTTTAAGTCACATTCTGAGAAATTATTTTTTAAATAATTTTATTTATTTACATTTAATTCTCTATTCTTTTTGTCCCTTCTCTATTTTATTTTGTAAACAAATATTGATATATACAGTATATATATATATTGTTCCTTTCCCCACATATTTGACCATTAATAACTTGTTATTGTCTAGAGCAGCGATTCTCAACTGGTGGGTCGGGACCCAAAAGTGGGTCACGGACCTGTACTGGGTGGGTCGCGGAAAGCTGGCAAGAAAAAAAAAAACTAAAAAAAAAAAAACTTAATCTCTGTCATGTTGGACTTTTCTTTTGACAGGCATGCTGTGAAATGCATGTTCCACAGCAAAATATGTAGATTTATGTTTTTAAAAAGATTAGAAATGCGTGTTTTCAGAAGCTATCTTTGAAAAAAACTAAATTTGTTGGTTGAATTCTAAATTAAAAAAAAGTGGGCTGCGATTTGATGACCGTGGCAAAATGTGGGTCCCAGGGTGAGAAGTTGAGAACCCCTGTTCTAGAGGTGTCCCGATACGATATTGATATCGGTTATCGATCCGATATCAGCCTGAAAATGAATATCGAATTCAAATTTCCGTTTTTTTCCTTCTTTTTTTTCTTTTTGCAATTATTTTTTTGAATTGATTTTATTCAATTGTAGAATACTGTCGATATTATGTTTAAGGTTAAAACATATGTAACCAATTGGTTAATAATAAATGGGTAGGTTTTTCTCATCTCCAGAGTAGAAGAGAGTCCAACCCCTGTCGAGAAGGCTGGTTCCAGAGCCCTTGTTATGTGTCGAGGTGAGTCCGAACTTATCCACCTCGCACACAAGCTCAGGCTCCTTCCTGGCCAGAGAGGTGACATTCCATGTCCCTTACGCTAGCTTCTGTAGCCGGGGATCAGATCGCCAAGGTCCCCGCCCTGGACGACTGCCCGATCCACATTGCACCGGCCTCATATGATTCCTCCTGCGGGTGGTGGGCCTACGGGAGGGCGGGCCCATGTCGTCCTTTCGGGCTCTGCCCGGCCGGGGCCCGTAGGCAAAGCCCCGGCCACCAGGCGCTCGCACTCGACTTGGAGCCAGCCCCAACCCTGTGCCTGGCTCCAAGGTGGGGCCCCGGTAGTGCCAATCCGGGCGACGTGAACTGCCTTTGTTGTTTAATGTACATATTGAACCGCTCTTAGTCAGACCCGTCACCTGGGACCTGTTTGCCTTGGGAGACCCTACCAGGGACATTAAGCCCCCGACAACATCGCTCCCAGGATCATTCAGGTACTCAAACCCCTCCACCACGTTAAGGTGGCGGTTCATGGAGGAGCTAACCAGAATCTACTACACATAATGTGAGTTTTTATCATCCAGTGTCTGTGAATTAAACTCTTTGTTCTTCTCATCACTGTGTGATTCTCTTTGTGTGTGTGTGTGTGTGTGTTGCAGGGATCAGATAAGACACCAGAGGAATGTTCTATGAGGTTTGTGAACGCCGTCAGCCTCTGGGAATGTCACGATAATGACTTTGTGACAATCTGACGTCTTGTCTCTGGTTTCCTGAACCAAACAGTCATGTGACACGTGTCACTGAAGGTGAAACAAGAACTGTAGTAGTGTTTCCTTATCCAGATGTGACTCCATCAAACACCATCTGGATTTTATTTATAATTAGAAAACAGGTGGGGTTTAGTTTATGATGATGCATCATTTTATCACATCACATTTTGCTACGGAGAAACAGATCTGTCACACATGGAGGCACACATCTACTCCCTCTGTTCACTGCTGGAGACAAATAAATATAGCCATCATTTAGGCTCAGATTAAAATCATCTGCACACAAAAATAGATAAGGTTGAAATTGCTGCTTTAAAGCTCGTTTTGATCTCCAATGTAAATTATTCATATATTGACATTGTTGAATAAGTGTTGTGCATTGCATTGTGGGATTTAGAGTCCCGTAGTACCATGCATAAAGTACCATGCAGTGTTTTGACTAAAGCTGGGACATTATCGTGAGTAATTACAGTAACAGCTAGCACTTTCATGCTAACCATATAGCAGCTAGCAAGTTAATGCTAAACATGTAACAGCTAGCACCTCAATGCTAAACATGTAACAGCTAGCACCTCAATGCTAAACATGTAACAGCTAGCACCTCAATGCTAAACATGTAACAGCAAGCACCTCAATGCTAAACATGTAGTAGCTAGCACCTCAATGCTTAACATGTAGCAGATAGCACCTCAAAACTGAACATGTAGCAGATAGCACCTCAATGCTAAACATGTAACAGCAAGCACCTAAATGCCAAACATGTAGCTGCTAGCACCTAAATGCAGCTAACACCTCAATGCTAAACAACAGCTAGCACCTCGATGCTAATCATGTAGCAGCAAGCACCACTCAACCACTCGGTAGCCCCGCCCAAGATGTGGGCGGGGCTAGAAGCGCTGCTACAGATAGCATCGTCTGACCCAACTTATCAGCTGCTATGTAGAAAGACTATTTCAAACTAAATTCATCATCTTCATCAGTTGTTCTGTTTATTTCATGATTTCCACAGACATTTTAACTTTTTTACACTGTTCAGTTTACACTTTTCTGGAATGTTCTGTACTAAGTGCTGTTTTTTTTTTTTTTTTTTTTTAAATTTTAATACTAAAACACATTTGTTTTAGAAAGTTTACAAAAAAAAATCCAGAAAGACCTGAATATAGTTTAGCTAAACTCAAGTTTGGAGTCATTTGTCACAAAGTTTGTGCTTTGTGAACAATGCAATCATAATATCCTTTATTCATATTACACATTACATTAACACTGCTTTACAAACATTTATTGAACAGTTGATAAAGTTGAGCGCATGCAATTTGACAAACAGTTTGCTAATGTTTGCTTTAAATTAAAACTCACCATGAGGTTTAGATGTGCAGTTCTCCAACAGCTCCTAAAGGAAATGCACTGCCCAAGATGACCCCTTTATAGAGGGCGGAGCTAAAGTGGGTTAAACCACCTCATGGACCCACTGGGGGGAGAGTAAGCTGCAATCTGTTCTTTATATTTGAGTGTTTTTTTAGGAATATATTAAATTCTAGTTTAGCTTTTATTTGGATGTTTGATTATTTATATGGTTTCATTTGGATAATTTGTTTAATTAGTTTAGTTGTAAATATTATAAATGATTAAGTTTGTATTCCCCCTTTAATTATTTGTTAGCTGGCCGGTGCAGATATAAAGCTTTACCCTGTGTCATTATGGAAGTCTGTTAGAATGAATTAAGTTCCTGGTTTCTTTAAGTTAGCTTCAGTTTAGCAATTTTTTTGCGTTCCTTTTTCACACTGTACTGTATTTGTTTATGTGAGAATCAGTAAATGTTATGTATTTTATGATTATGAAACACAGCGACACGCTACAATTGCCTCATGTAAAGGATTTTCAATATTCACGAATAGTGAAATAACCTAAAGTTGTGGTCCAAAATAAAAATGATTGTGTTGCATAAAGAAAACATGTTTTATATTGAAACTTTTATACTATAAATTAAAACAGAGAACTTAAAACTTAACTTTTTTTGAAAATAGTAAAAATTGTGACCAAACTTCAAAGAACAAAAATTTAAAAAAAAAACAGTGATATACTTTGAGTGCAAAGAAAAAAATAATCTATTTTTTAATACTTAATACTTTGCAAGGCCACTCCCGTGCCCCCAGTTTGAGAACCTCTGGTTTAATGGGTTTGTTTAAAGATTTTTTTTTTTTATTTATTTGTTTCACATCAATCAAACACAAAGCTGAAGAAACCCATTGGACGATTCTATTTTTTAACTAATATACACAAAGGTTCGTCTTTTTTTTTTGGCAGTTTCAACTTTATTCCAAGGATCCAAAGAGTTCTGGGCAGAACATAGAAAACATCCAGCATTAAGACAATCACAATGAAAAGGTGAGCATTCCATTCTTATAAAATATAGAGCTTTCATTTATTAGTCACAACAATGAGAAAAGGAACACTGGAGCATTTTTTTTGTACACAAAGTCATTACAATAACATCACCTCTGTGCGTTTTGTAGTTTTTATTTTTTCCTTTTTTCCCCGACACAGGTGGATGATTTAAAAAAACAAAACAAAACAAAACACAAAAACTACATGTTTTAAAAAAAAGATTTACAACCTTTGAGCATTCTAAGTTCCTTTTCGCTGCAGAATGAGATCATCAGAGGTTTGGATGTTTGCCACATTTGGAGAAAACACGGAAACCAATGTTTAAATTATGAATTATGGACGTGTTTTACCAGTTTTTTTGCTGATGATGATAAAAAAAGTTGATAAATTGTCACTAAATTATATAAAATGCATTAAAGAAATAGAACCAAAGCTTATTTGAGACCTTGCCGTGAGACTTTCTCTCCAACTCGACATCATGATATGTTTTGAAGAATAATCAGGGTGAGTAGTGCTAAATATTGCTGAAATAATCCATATTATCGACTTGTCCGAAGCCCTTTTTACATCTTAAAATCAGGCCTGTGTGCTTAAACCTCCAATGGCGTCTTTAAAGCATCCACTTTCTCAACGTCACTGACTCTACACCCATTTAATAAAGTAAAGAAAACAAACAAAAAAAGCACGTAGAATTACAGTACAAACACAGGTTCATGCACACAATGAAAGCCAGCTTTTGGATACTTAATTATTTTTGGTTCGAGTCACAACATTGTTACACTGTTCTGTTGATGTTAGCTACTAAAACTACCGCTGCCTGATTCACGCAGATCTTCTTCAGATAAGACTGGAATTCATCGTTATTGGTAACATTTCCAATCCAAAAACCAGCTGCGTCTCTTCCTGAATGTGCTTATACTTTTTGTTGCTTTTGGCCCCATTCGAGGGCCCTTGAAAATAAAACAAAACACAATAATGCCCTTTGTACAAAAGCCTTGACACTTTTATTGCACCTCAGTGTCACTCTGAACAACGTTTAATTCACTGTTAACATCCTTTTTCCATATTTTTCCTTATTACCTGTAGTGGAAATGTATAGAACAAAAATATGTTTAATGTTTTACCAATAAACAAAATATGTATTTTTTTTAAAAAACACATCAAAAGGACTTTTTAGAACAATTTTATACCTTGTGCATTGTGGGAGGTAGAGGTGTAACAGGTCTGTTTATATTGTGGGAAGTGTAGTTTTCCTGTAACCTGCCCTTCAGTGATAGTTGTTAGCAGCAGAAACGAGCCATGGCTGAGTAATTAGGAGTTGGAAGTGCACAAATATGATTAGCAACTACGATGAACGCTGCGTGAAAGGCTCAATATCTGTTCATTGACGGGACGATGCTGCACTACCTCTAAGTATCAGCACCTGACAGCGTCCGAACCAACAGGTAAGTTCTCCTGACCGAGTTCATCATTTAGCCACAAAGAAATAAGAGGGAACAAAGTGGTGGGGATGCGGTTAGTACCATGACACCCCACCATAGTATCCCTGTAAGCAGAAACCTAGTAGAGCTCTGAACAAGTATGTCACGTGTCAAACTCAAGGTCTGCGAGCCAAGTTGGGCCCGTTACAGCATCTAGTCCGGCCCACAGGAAGATTTTGTTTGAACTAAAAAAATACAGCAAACACAGGACTTTTTATAAAATATCATAAGTTGTAGATGAAATACGATGGAGGTTGCAGTACTACAATATTTACAGTAATATTAAATCACAATTATTTTCAAAAACCTGGAAAAATCTGAAAAAAATATCCCAGAGAATTCTGGCAAACTTCCAGAAAATGTATTGCAAAGTCTAAGAATTTTGACCAATTTTGGGGTTTGGACCATGTAAGGGTCAAACTGGGTCGTATGTGGCCCTTGGACAAAATTGGTTTGACACCCCTGAAGTATGTTTACAAGCTGCATTGAGACTTTCTGTGAAGGAATTCTGTCTAGTTTCAGACATAACTCTGGCTTGGTGCCCATTAGCTTAGCCTAGACTATTAGCTTAGCCCACAGATCCCTCTCATAGCAGCTCAGCTTTATGTGGTCCTCACATACTACCCCATATCTCTGACTTTGTGTCATTATTTGGCTTAAAGACACAAAATAAACGTTTCTGCTGGTTTTTTCTCTTGTTGTTATAGCAACCATTGGCTTTACACTCCACCACTGTTCAGAAACTGGACCACAGGAAACAATGAAAGTGTGTCATATCCTGACCAAAATGGCGACTCTCCATAGTTTATGTCCCAAGGTATGAAATAGTTCTAAAAAGTCCTTTTAATGTGTTTTTTGTGTACATATTTTGCTTGTTGGTAATACATTAAACACATTATTTGTTATACACATTTCCACTTAAAGGGTACTTGTACCCTTTAAGCAAATTACGAGTCATAATTAGTGCCACACGCTGGTATGTCGCAGTATTTTACATTTTCTCCTTAAAAAAAAAGAAGCATTCAGAGGGAGAATAACAAACAGCAAGCACCATTTATCCAACTGCAGCAGTCCCTTGTTCAGCCCCCCCCCCCCACACACACACACATACAACCTTGACCATGTCCATAGTCCCTCAGAAACGGGAAATCTATTTCCACACGCCACGAGGAAGAGGCTGCATCTCCTCGAGTGTCCAGAGTCAAGTCCAAACATCAAGTCAACGCAAGCAAACACAAAAAAAGACCCCGTCACCTTGTACCATCCGCTCATTTCCCTGCGACACAAAGCTTTTTTCAGCCCCCGCTGGCCAGAACGCCATCGGCTGTCGTCACGTGAGTAACAGCAACAATAAAATTAACAACATCAATAATGACAATATTTGCCCCAAAGGTACCTATACACAAAGAGCGTTTCTTTTCTTTTTTCTTTTCTGTAAGTACAAAGAAATCCACAGAATGGTACTATGTACAACCTACAATAAATACTGGGTGTTGTTTACTTGTTGTTCTGACTGGATGTGGAAGCCTCTGGTTTTCAGTTCTTTTTCTTACTGGTGTGTAGTAGATTTTTTTCTTTTAATGATATCAAGTCTTTCCTAGTTTCTATCGGAGTAGGGGGCGCATGACAGGAAGACACACACACACACACACTGGGGGGGGGGCTTCTCATGTCTCATCCTGGTCCTCATCGTCGACTCCGCCCCCGTGGTGGTGCCGGCGGTTCCGAGGCTTCTTTTGCTCCTTGAGCTCCTTGAGGTCGTTGGCTTTAAGGCTTCCCAGCAGCGGGTCTCCGTACTGCCAGTAGTCCTGGCAGTACTGGTTGATCAGGCTCATCTCCGGCTGGCTCAGGATGGTAAGCAGATCCTTGTACTGGCCGGCGCTGGGGGTCCACTGGGAGGAAACCAGTCCTCCGTTCTCCACCAGCGCGCCGTTGACCGCCCGGCTGGACAGAACCACCAGCTGCAGTTTGACCAGCGTGTGTTTGAAGTTCTTCTCCGTGGCCGTGCACTGGTACATGCCCGAGTCGGAGAGCTGCAGAGAGCGCAGGAGGAGGCCCTGCTCCGTCTTTAGGATTCGACCGTCAGAACGCATCTACAGAGAGAGGAGAACATGTGGAGAAAGTCATTCATGTGCATTTGGAACCAGCCTCTTTGTTCTCATCACTAGCTAGGTTTCCATTACTGTTGGAAATGCGCAAAATCAATATAACGCAATAAAACTGGTAATGGAAAAAAATATATAAAAAATCGATAAAGAGTTTTTACCCTTCCAAGAGGAGGTTTTTCAGACATTTCTATGTTGAAATGTGTCGCAAAACCTCAATAAAAAGTTTTTCTGCAATTATACGTCACATAATGTGACGTACCTAGTCACAGACTTTTCTTAGCATTATACTTAAAAATTATTAGTGAAACAACAAAGGAGATTTCACTAGAGTTATCAGGCTCCAAAACAACCTTCAATGGAAACACGTTCAAAGCGCAATTATACATTGTCAACATTTAGAAATATTGCTTTTATTTTGCGAAAAACTATAATGGAAACGCAGCTAAGGTTCATTTTTTTGACTAAAAGTGTTGGTCAGTAATCGTTAACTACATTTTTTTAAGTGACTATAACTAGACTATGGCTAATTTAGAAAAAATTCGACAGAACTATAAGGTTGATTATTAGCTACGCAGATGACACAACTATATCCATTAGTGAACCCAGATGACTGTGGTCCCATGGGTTGTGTGAGTGCTGAGAAAAGCTAAACTGCTGAACTAAATCATCTTTGTTCTCACCACGGTTTGTTTTCTCGACTAAAAATTTTTATCAGTTTTTGTTAAGTACATTTTTTTAGAGACAATAACTAGACCAGGGGTCACCAACCTTTCTGAAACTAATTTACTTTACTTTTTTGCTTGCCCTGGTTTTGCGAGATCCTTCATCATTTTTTGCCTGTCCCTTTAGGCGTTGTGTACAAACGGGTTGTTCCTGGTTGAATTTTCTTCTTAAATCTATTTTGTTTGTTGTATAGCTTGCCTTCATTGGCCAAAGCAGCTCCACCTACTGTTAGAACCAGAAAGTGCAGTCACAGCACATTTTATGTTTGGAGCCAAGTTTTTCTAAACTTCTGCGTGGGCCGATGGATGGTGTGCCACGTTTTGGACACCTCGGACCATGATAAAGCATACATGTCAACTTGGAAAAATGCATTTTGAAACATTATTAGAGACATAAAAAAGCTAAAAGTGAGAATGTGTGCTGTTAGTTCTTTTTGTTGTTGAATAATAAAAATAAAATAATATTTTTAGTATCTCTCCTCACATCCATACCAGGACTAAGTAGAAGTCTATTTGAGTTACTTTGCTTATTGATTAAATTAGAGAATTAAAACATATCCTACACTTTGTAAGTGCATTTATTTTGTAAGAGATGAGTAATAAGAGATATTTTTCAGCATGTAAAGACATGGTGAGTGCAGCTCACCTCTTTCCTGCGATCACTGTTGTCTCTCTGCAGGATGCCATTTGATGAGGGCGTGTGGAGAGCGGGCCTGACACTCCAGGAAGGTGCTGCTCCCCTCCACGCCGTACTGCACCATCTCCAGAGTGTTCTTATTGGCTGCAGCGCAAAGAAAAGAAACCATTCCATGGCAACCAACACCTTTAATCCTATGTGCTCCTTAAAAGTCAGATTACAATCGTGGCAAATCAAAGTGCGTTTAGCTCCAGAGCTAAACTCTCTGAGTTCATAGAGAAGGTGAAGGAATGGTTTTATTACCGTTAGAGTTGAAACCTCTGCACTGACGAATAGATTCCCATACTTCACGTCCTGCCTCCGGCTCCGTCTGAAGGGGTCCGACCAGTGGGGCCGAAAAGAAAAGAAGAAATGCATAAAGCAACCGCAAGCCATTCAAAGCCATCCAGGATTACAGAACTCAACTAGCATTAATTTAGCTTAAGCCCGAACAACAATCCACCACCGTTATTTATGGAGTCAAATTATTTGTGGTTTGTCAAATGACACCAAGTTTTACTAACGCACAACTATTCTTTTTGTGGTTTGTCAATAGAAAACTAATGCATTTGATTTTGCTAATAACACATGTACCAATCAAACAAAATACAGCATGTTTTACACATTACTTCAAGTACAAAAAAAAAGAAAATCCTGCAAGTAAATAAAAAAGATATTTAGTAGAAAGTTTACTGGCATTTATTTGTGGTGGAAAATCATTGTCAAAAGTGAAGTTTTTTTTTTTTTTTAGAAATTGTTTCCTTCGCCAAGGAGATGTAATTTTTTCACTGGCATGTATTATTTAGTTATTTATTTGTTTGTCTATTAGCAAGATTGAGTCAAAAGTACTTAACAGATTGTGACACAACTTTAGCCAAAGATAGAGCTCAAGCCATGGAAGATTCCATTACATTTTGTAGAAATCTAAATCAATAAACTGATTCTGGATCAATTTAAAAAACAAAATAAAAATAATAATTTTTTCTAGTCATTGGCAAAATTAAAAAGTTCATATCTTGATTGTCATTGACCGACCTATCTGAAATTGACTCAGTTATGATGAGTTTTTTCTCCAATAACCGCACAGAGTTTCACCAGGATCAGATCCATATTATGCATTTTATTGCAATTCTATAAAGTTGTCCATACATTGTGACCTACTATATGGTTATTAATGGGAATAGATAGTTCTTCCAAGCCTTTAAAGTGTGAATAATGATATACCATGATCAATATCATTGATCCAAATAACTGACAATATCAGTCAAAGAGGAGATTTGGTGCTATGAGCAATTTTTCTACTTTACTTCAGTCTAAACCCGTTTAATTGCTGTGGTCAATTTTGCACTAGTGTTTAGGGTCCTCAAAATGCATTGAATCCAGAAAAAAAGAACTCAACATTGGTGCTGTTGGTGCTATTGGTGCTAATGGTACTTTTGGTGCTGTTGGTGCTATTGGTGCTGCTGGTGTTGTTGGTGCTATTGGTGCTGTTGTTGCTACTGGTGCTACTGGTGCTATTGATGCTGTTTGGTGCTAATGGTGCTGTTGGTGTTTCTGGTGCTGTTGGTACTATTGGTGTTGATGGTGCTATTGGTTGGTGTTGGTGTTGTTGGTGCTGTTGGTTGTTGTTGTGTGGTGTTGTTGGTGTTGTTGGTGTGTTAGTGGTGCTGTTGGTGCTATTGGTGTTGTTGGTGCTGTTGGTGCTATTGGTGTTGTTGGTGTTGTTGGCCCAAGTGTTGTTGTGGTTAGTGTTGTTGTTGTTGGTGTTGTTGGCCCAAGTGTTGTTGTGGTTAGTGTTGTTGTTGGTGCTATTGGTTCCTCACCTCTTCTGGGAGGCGGCAGTAACGTGAGCAGGATTTTCCGTCCCAGGCGCAGTATGGATCTCTGGCCAGACAACAGTCAGCGCACGCCTCACCGTACACGTCACAGCGATGAAGAGCCAGCTGGGTCAACCCACCACTGAGGACACATACAGCTGTTGCTGTTGGAAGAAAGGATGGAAATCAGTGTTAAAAACAGTTATAATTAGAAGTGACCTTTAACCTCTTAAGCCCTAGTTATTTTTCTCAGAAAATCACGTACCCATAACAAATAATGTATTTCAAGCTTCTACATCACCTACACGGATCATTTTTGTTCAGATTAAAGTAGGATCCTTAGTGGTTACAGATGATGTGAAATTTTTTGAAATATATATATATAAATCTTGTTTTAAATACAGAAATCTGTAGTCCACCCAAATATCAAATATAAAGCCCATTCTCAGTATGGAAGGCTAAAAAAGCAGAAATAATTGCAATTGCAGCAAGTGTGGTGATAATAATAAACACAACTGTGCCAAAGTTTTCCACAAGTTTAGAAACATAATCTTCTGTATAGGAAGTTTCCTGAAAACAAGATGTAAATGAAACCTTAACATATTAGTCAAAAGAGAAAACATAATAAACTTGCTGGTATTATTATGAAGAATTTGACCCCACTTATTATTACTTGATCTCATTAACATACATTTTCAATATTGGTGTTTGTATTAATTTATTACATTATTTATTATATATTTTGTATTTCTTTTTTACTATTGTTTTATTAGTATTATCTATTTGTTCATGTTATCATTCCAAATGCTACTGTTGTCCCTTTACCACATTCATGTTACCCAATGTACTAGAGACTTAATTTGGGTTAATTTATTTCTAATTTATATATAAGAAACATGCATAAGAAAATTATATATATATATATAATTTTCTTATGTATGTGTGTATGTATATGGTTATGTATGTTTGTGTGTATGCATATACATTATTAAAAAATATTAAAAAAGGATAGGCAATGTGTATTATCTTTATGATTACCATTGCATTGTATTGTAAATTATAATGATGCATTTTATTTTATGGGCGCCTTTCAAAAAACCCAAGGACACCTTACAAGCAGAGTTAAAAAGCAACAATAAAAACATAGAATTACAAAGCAGTAAATATAATACATAAAATTTGAGATTTAAAAAGGATGTAGGATTTTACAAAAACCAATTATAAAAAGAAGTTTTGCAGTGTGGTGGATGGAAATCAGAGTGAGTGGCTTGTTTGAACATGTGGGTTTTGAGACGTGATTTGAGTTTAGTCTTTATTATGTTGGTCGTACCCTTTTAGATGAGATCTTCATTGTTGTTATAGGTGTGGGAACCTGAGGAAGGAAACAGTATATAATATATATATATATATATAATAGATAAACAACAAAAACAGAAGAAGCTGGAGTGACTGATTTGAAAGATCTGACCTTGAAAACTTCTACCTCCTCCAGAACCAGTTCCTCAGTCTGAAGGTCGTCTCGAGGCAGCACGATGACCTTCTGAACCGTCCCCTTGTCTGTGACACACACACACACACACACACTCATCATCTCCACCTATCAGCAGCTCCTTAGAATCCCGTCTCACTCTCTCATCGCTCTCTGACTAAAGGATAATCCTCCAATCCACAGACTGCTCTAGTCTTCATTTCTGTCTCTTTAAACTCTTCACTTTAAGTCGATGACGGCGAGTGTTCAGTGCGTTCAGCAAAACTCTTCTGACGTTCACACCTTTTAGACCAAATCTCAAATGGGGGTGTGTGTACCCCTAGGGGCAGGGTCCCTTATGATAACAGGCCCTAAATCAGCTGTAAATACACTAAAAACAAATATTTCTTCCCTATCTATTGATGACCTTGTTAGGGTTCCTAATCAATGAAAATATAGGTTTCAATATTTTTGGGGTGGGCGTTTGATCCTTTTTTGTGTCAGTATACACTAGATTTAAAAAAAAAAAATAAAATAGTAAAATGTGGGAAAGCCTGATATGAAACGTATTTTAATAATTGTTAAACACATATGAGTAGAATTGTACATAGAACTGAAACATGGTTCCCCAGTTTTGCATTAAATTATAATGGACCATTTTTAATACAATTTTCATGGCAATTAAATTTACAAAGTCAATTATCTAAACTCCATTACAATTTAACCACAATTAGGACATCAAGAGATTTTTAAAATTATAATTACAATTATAATTACGCCATAATTGTAATTAATTATCAATTATGCGATTGCAATTATAATTGACCCAAACCCAGCCTAAGAGTACGCGATGGCACTACAGGGAGAGAGAGAGAAATAAAGTATCAGTCTTGTCCCACTCCAGGTGTGAGATGAATGGAAATAATAAAAAAAATGATAGAAATCAATCTATTCAGGAGCCACTATATCAGTGTTGTTCAACCTTGGGGTCGAGACCCATGTGGGGTCGCCTGGATCAGTCAGTTTATTTGTCAAATACAGTTTAAAAACAGTACAAGGAGTTTCACTTGGTGGATTAGGTTGAGATAAATGTCTGTTTCAATGATTATTCTTTTTCTTAAATTAAAACAACACAATTTAAAAAAAAACTGCATTTCTATACTTTCACTTTGTGAAATATAAATGTAGCTCAACTAAAATACAGTAAAAAAAAAAAAAAAAAAAGAAAAACCTGAGCTCAAACATGATCAAAAAAACTAATTCTAGAAAAAAACTGTCTTTGGGGTCACCATAAATTCTTCATATCAAAATGGGGTCACGATCCACAAAAAAGTTTGGGAACCAAAAATAAGATTCTTTGAAATGTGTTATCACTCACAAAATGTAAAAGTCGTACAAAGGGGGGACTTGGATTCAGCAATAAAGAAAAAGGGGACTAGAGCCAAAAAAGTTTAAGGACCACTGGTTTAGACGCCGTCAGACATTCTGAGACCAATGATTAGAATGAAAGAGCGACACCTGAGATTTATTATGACTTTAAGTGTGAATGGCTGCGTCTGACAGCAGCTGAATGGACGTACATTCCTTCACAGTGGCCAGCGTTGAACACACGCCCATCGTCTCCGCCCCATAACTCACACATAAACAAAGACAAACGTCATTCAAACATGTCAGAGCGG
Organism: Gouania willdenowi; assembly: GCF_900634775.1. Classification (NCBI taxonomy): domain Eukaryota; kingdom Metazoa; phylum Chordata; class Actinopteri; order Blenniiformes; family Gobiesocidae; genus Gouania; species Gouania willdenowi. The sequence goes on from NC_041048.1 coordinate 39,973,815, forward strand.
CACACTGTGCACACACATTAAAGGATCCACACACTCGTCTTTCTCAGCCCAGCGGGAAAGATGAAGGTGATGGATATGGTAATTATAAGCCACGCCCCTCTGCTACCCCTGCTGCTGATCCAGCTTCTTATGAGCAGAGATAACAGATTAAAAATACTCAAATGACTGTAACTGAGTTGCTTTTATGGGTTCTGTCAACTTGTGTGTTTTTGTTGGTATTTTGTGGATTTTTGTGGTATTTTTCTTTCATTGTGTTTTTTTTTCCTTTCTTTTTGCTCGTATTCCAAAAGCACACAAAATGACAACGAAAAAGTTTCGAAACAACAACAAAAAAAACACAAAATGACAGCAAAAAGCGACAAAACAATAGAAATGACCACAAAAACACACAAAATGGCAACAAAAATACATAAAATGGTAATAGAAAAACACAAAAAGGCATTAAATGACCCATCAAGCCCAATACAACACTTAAAATACACAAAATGACTCCAAAAACACAACAAAAACACTAATGACAACAAAAGGGTACAAAACAAAAAAAATAAACAAAAGGTAAAAAAAACACAAAATGGACAAAAAAATACAAAAATACTGCGAAAAAAGGTAAAAAACAACAAAAATTACCAAAAAAAAAATACACAAAATGACCCATCAAGCACAAAACCACAATTAAAATACTGTACACAAAAACGCAACAAAAACACACAAAATGACAACAAATAGGTACAAAACTACAGCAAAAATGCACAAAAAAACAAAAAAGACACAAAATGGCAACAAAGATACACAAATAAAAGCAAAAAGATACAATACAAAAATGATGACAAAATAAAATATTACCCATCAAGCACACATCTACAATAAAAATACACAAAATGACTCCAAACATACAAAAAATGGCAACAAAAACACACAAAATGACAACAAAAAATACAAAACAAAAACAAAAATGCACAAAATGACTCAAAAAACATACAAAATGACCCCAAACACACACCAAATTACACAAAATGAAGCACAAAAGTACAATAAAAATGCACAAAATGACCCCTTAAACACAAATAACTCCAATCATTATTCTTTACACCTCTGCTCGTGAGCGGCCGAGACACAAACTCTGATTGGTTAAATTTCCACTTGAGAACAAAAGGCAGGAATGCTTTTCTCTTAATGATAAATGACCCCCCTCTCTGTATTATTCAGCCTCCCACTGACTCCGTCCCTCCCATTCATGAGCTCATCAAAGGCTTCACAGGTTGGTTCTGACTTTGTGAACACGCTACGTGATGGAGAACCAAACTCACCGGTTCCCAGGAAGAGAACCTCATAGTTTCCGTCTGCAGCCGTCACCTGGTCCACGGTGATGGTGGTGAACTCATAGTCCACGTTGGTCCGCACCACCAGGGGGCGCTTGTGCACTGGGTACACCGCATTGTGCATGGCGGGGTGATTCCTCATGAAGTTAATCACTTCATCTGGGTAGTCTTTGGTGGACTTCATATTGGGAGTGAAGGTTCCTCCTGGACACTGGGACAGAAACATCTGAACTTTAACATTCCTCTCAAACATCAGGGGTTTTTTCACATGTTTTCAAAGCAGATAAGTCAGTATTTAATCAGGGGAATTCCTCTGTGAGGGGTCACAGGAAAGTGAGGCTTACAGTTCCAGGTCTGGGGTAGGGGATCTTCCCAGTATAGGCCACCCACTGGTAACTGGGACCCTCTTTGTGGGCAAAGGGTCCATTGAACACCATGCGGATGTCGGCCATGGAGGTAGACACACACCGCTGAGCCTTTGAACACTGAGCTGCATTTGGAGTGAAAATCAAATAAAAGCACAGCAAGAATAATCAGTAACTTTAAACCACAACTAAACCAGAAAAAAGAGCAAAAACAGTAAATTATGAAATGACTGACCCTGAGACGGAGAAAAACTCCGTATATGACGGGATTCTTAATGTCCTGTGTGGGCTGAATGTAAAATCCTCTGTCGGAGCAAAGAGAGGCTGGTTAGAGAAACATTTCTGATGACACAGCACGGTCTGTGCACCATTTCATACAAAACTACAAATTAAAAAAAAAAAAATTAAAAAAGGTTTTTTGTTTAATTTGCATATACATGGATATGTTTGATAAGTGGATGATTTGAAGAAGAAGAGGGAGGAGGTAAAGCCACACATTAAAGAGATCAACCACTGTTTTTACAAATGTGTGAAATGTCGATCTATGTCTAATAAAACACATTATTATACACATATTCATTTAATCATTTAGCAGCTGTTTACAGTCAAAATGACAACCTGTGCTGCTTTGGTTGCTCTAAATTAGTGGTTCCCAAACAGGGGTACATGTACCCTAAGGGAGCAGGAGCACATTGCATGGGGTACTAAAGATTTAACAAATACTCTGGAAATATTCCTAGTTCATTTTTTAGGCATTTAACAAATTCACCACAACGAACAATTAAACTATTGTTTAATAAAATACTATATTTTCTTGTAATTTTTAAAAACAGGATTATTTAATTGCTTAGAGGCAATTTTTTCACACTCCTGACAATAGGAGACAATAATTAGAAACTATTAGTAATAACAACTAATACTTGAAAGGACATTAATTGTTTTGAATTTGTAGATTACACCTAGAGAAACCAATGTTGAGACAGTTAGGGGTTTAGGAGAGTCTGATGTTCCACAAATAAAAAAGTATATTATTTATTGGAGAGGGTATAAGATATGAAGAGGAGGGTACCCATGATATGACCAAAATACAAAGGGGATTGGGAAGCAGTGTTCTAAATGATTTCATGAAAACACATTATTATGCACCATATTTGTTTAAAGCCTGTGTTCCTCCATCTTGAAATCAGGTGATTGATGATGTCACAGGGCCCCACTGCCTGTAAACATCCCATTGTTTTCTATTGGAATGAAACATTCAGCCTGATTTTTAGATAATTTAGTAACTTTTTAGATCATTTGGCATCTTTTTAGATCATTTAGCATCTTTTTTAGATCATTTAGTAGCTTTTTAGGTCCTTTAGTAGCTTTTTAGGTCATTTACTAGCTTTTTAGATCGTTTAGTAGCTTTTTCAGTCAAAATGAAAACTTTGTGCTGCTTTTGGGTACTCTAAATAAGTCTATGATTTACTCGCTAATTTCAGTCATCAGAGAGGTCAGCCGTGCACAGTTTAAGAGGTAAAGGTCCCGGGCGGTGTGTGGCTCAGTGGGTGGAGCGCCCGCCCCATGTACGGAGGCTGTGGTTCCTCACCTGCAGCGGGTCCAGGTTCGATTCCCGGCCTGGGACCCTTTCCTGCGTGTCATTCCCTGCTCTCTCTGACCCCCTTCCTGTCTAGCGGCTGTCATATGGAGGCCACTAGAGCCAAAAAAATCCTTTAAAAAAAAAAAAAAAGGTCCCTTAGGAGAGCTCTTCTTCTCTGCTTCATTGTCTACTACCAAACCTCAGAGTTTGGAACGTCGCCTCCTGCGGTCACGGATTATTTTCGGGGTTACAAGTGTTTTTATTCTCTTTCTGTAAACTAAAGAACTTTACATCGACATCTTTAACTTTTCCTGGTTTTTTAGAGCAACCAAAAACAGCACAAGTTGTTATTTTGACTGAAAAAGCTTCTAAATGATCTAAAAATCAGACTGAATGTTTCACTCTAATAGAAAACAATGAGATGTTTACAGGCAGTGGGGCCGCGTGACATCATCAATCACGTGATTTCAAGAAGGCGGAACACAGGTTATAAAAAGGTAAAATTGTCCCATTTTTAAAAGTTAATAAAACAAATTTGGTGCATAATAAGTGTTTTGTCTACTAATACTAATAAGTACATTTAGAATAGTTTAGGCCACATTTGTAAAAACATCCCTTTAAAACACTGATTTTTCTGGTGAGTTTCTTCAAACATCCAAACGAACCTTCACCTATTTACTGATTTTTGTCTACATATGAGCTGGTTTAATGTTTTATGCTGTTTTATAAACTTGACTCGTGCTACAGCTGTGGGAGAATTGAAGTTTGGGCCAAAAACCAACGCTGTAGATTAGAATTTACTTGCCTGATTTGTGATAGATATATCTGGTTTGCTTGTTCACATTGAGCCACAATGAAGCTTCAAACAAATCCCAGAGCGTTAAAACGCTCCAGGGTTCGCATCCTGTGTCACCTTGTCGCGAGCAAGTGATTTGAATTCACACACAGAGCAATTTGAGAACGAGAGTTCTAGAGTCTAGACTGGAACCACATGTGGCGAAACCATCTGTAAAACCCAGTGGTGCAGCAATTCATGTTCCCCACATTAAGGAAAAGGAAATATTTCTTTCCTTCCCAAGAAACATCACTATATACGTTTGAATAGTCGGAGCTGAAAAGCTTTACATCAACAACCTCCACATTCACAAGTGCCGACAATGGACTGAATCCTTCTCTCTGTCCTGAGTGAACGTCCACTGAAACAAATGGGAACTAAACCCATGACAGGTGATTAGTCTTCCTGCTGCTCCGCTGTCTGACCTAAATACACGTCTGAGGAGGGATGGTCACAGCAAACACCAGACCAAATACCTCCTGGAGAGAAAAAGCTTGTTTCCAAAGTATCACAGAGTAAAAAGGTTTAGTGTGTGAGAAACTTTATAGATTAACTATTACCGCTCAGACAGTGATTAAGTTAGAAAAAAGTAAAGAAAACAAAGAGTGTGCTCCAGTCCTATAGAACAGCAGGAGAAATGAGCTGCACAGCAGACGTGCAAATAGAAGAAAACAAAGATAAGCAATTACTCCACATTACTGTAGACATTCAGGCTTTCTTTAGGGAAATATCTGCAGCCATGAGTTCATTTCCAACGTAACACTCCATCAAAAAGTTGTGGTGTCACAACAACAGGAATATTAGCCAATAGCTGCACAGTGTGTGATACCAACAATCCTTCTACTAACATCTAAAAACAACTCAATATGATATCGCCTCTTCATTTACCACCAATAAAACTTCAGCTTAAGCCTCCATCTAACTTATTGTGAACCCCACCCCCAATTATAAAACACAAAATGACACAGAATGGCAACACAAATACACAAAATATACATAACAAACAAACAAACAAACATAAATGACTACAATAAGACACAAATGGCAGTAAAAAATACACAAAATAAACAGCAAAAAGGTACAGAAACAACAAAAATCACAACTAAAAACACAAAATGGCAACAAAACTACAATGAAAATACACAAAATTGACCCCTCAAGCACAAAACCTACAATACAAAATGCATAAAATGACTCAAAAACAAACAAAAATGGCAACAAAAACACACAAAATGACAACAAAAAGGTACAAAAAAGATCAAAAATCGACAAAATGACCTAAAACACACAATATTGCAACAAAAATACACAAAACGACAGCAAAAAGGTACAAAACAACAAAATGACCACAAAAAAACACAAAATGGCAACAGAAATACACAAAACTACAATAAAAATACACATAATGACCCCTCAAGCACAAAACTACATTACAAATGCATAAAATGACCCAAAAAACAAACAAAATGACAACAAAATGGTACAAAAACGATCAAAAATCAACAAAATGACCTAAAACACACAATATTGCAACAAAAATACACAAAATGACAGCAATAAGGTACAAAACACAGAAAAAGGCAATATAATTACACAAAATGACCACTTAAACACAAAAAACAAATAGAAATATACAAAATGACCCTTCAAACATAAAACAACAACAGAATACACAAAACTTATAAAAGGTGAACAAAAACTCACAAAATGACTCCAATAACACAACTACAATGAAAATACACATACATTACAGAAAATCCATTAAATGACAAAAAATATCTCCAAAAACATACAAAACAAAGAACATGCAAACATGAGAACATGAGAGAAACAACACAACCACAAAAAGCCTTTTTTAATTTCCTGTATTATTGCTCAGATTGTGTATTATTCTAAATAATGACATGAATGTCGATCATGTGACCCTCTGATCAAATACAATCACATTTTTGTGGCCTCGTGATAAAAGTTTCCAATCTCTGATTTACACCAAGCCTAAAAAATATCCATGTGTCATTTTTAAGTCCTTAAACTTTTTGTCAGGATTAAACACATCAACAGTAAATGTTTTAAATGAACATTAAATGCATATGATGTGTAATGCAGCAGCTCTATATTATTAGTATTATTATTATTAATTGGCACTGACTAGTGCAGCACTTCCTTCACTCTGGGGTCTGTCTTGGTAGTCAGTTTCTTGTTCATTCACCACATGTTCCACTACTACACAACTTATAACCACATTCAGCCAATAACCACAGATCTAGCATCACTGCCAAATACTGACGACTGTCCAACCCTCCCAAACACACACACTGTGCACTACACCTGTGTTAAACACTGAGCTAATAGTGAAGACAGAGCACTCGTTTGTAAAGATTCAAGACTCAGAGCTGCCAGAACTTTCATTAGTGCAGGTGTCGGTACATGCTAAGTTTATATTTGTGTCTAAATTTAAAAAGAAATCTGACTCAATTTCAACTGTAAACCAGCAAAAATGATGTTAATTATGGATTACAGTGAACATTTCAAGCTCCAGCATCTTCTCCAAAAACCACATTCCCATAACAAATAATGATTTTCAAAGTTTCTACATGACGTACATGGCTGTAGTTCGCCTAAAAAAAAAAAACTAAAAACCCCAGGGATTCACATCAAATAAAGCCAATTCTCAGTAAGTGAAGGCTATAAAAGGCAGATATAATAAAACTAATGTATGGACATTAACTGCAGCATGTTTGGTGGTGATAACAATAAACAATAGGCCAAAGATACAGGTTTTTATAAAAAAGTTCAGGCAGAAACCCACTGTTCCATAACTGTGCCAAATTTTTCCACAAGTTTAGGAACCAGTTTATAATGTAATGTCAGTCAAATTGATTCCAATCCTTTTTAGTCTTATGTTTGACCACTAGATGGTGCAACTTGGCTTGAAATAAACTTATATTCTCCATATTTATCCAAGTTTGTGCTGTTCATGCGTAATGCTATTTTTTGTTCCACTCTTTGATGCCGTTACGCGCGGGTCTAATTCAGCAATGCTTTGACCAATCACAATGATTGACACAGCGTCGTAAAGCGAAAGTGATTTGAAAATTGTGCCAAAACAATTACGGATGTTGATATTGTGGCTTCCATAAAAACACTCAAATACGGCTCAAATCTGATGACTCGTGTAGTGATAAACAAATCAGAACAAAAATGGAATCAAGCGAATCACTTTGCCTCTTGTCTGGCAAAAAAACTAAAGAAATCACAGTAATAATGAAGTGAAAACATTTCTTAAACATAAAAAAATGCAACTTCGAACATTTGACACGATTCCCAATCCCACAGTTCAATACTTGAAACTTTTCTGAAGTTCAAATCACATGACCGTTTGTCGACAAACCGACGATTTAAAAAAAAAAAAAAAAAAAGTCAACTAAACACAAGACAGGTGATTAGTCTTCCGGCTGCTCTCTGTCTGACCTAAAAGAAGAAATACCTAAATAAAGCAATTATTATGACTTTATCATTGCTAATCTATATGACTGCACATCTTATGCTTTTTTCTTTTTATTTTTAATGAGTTTTGGAGAAGAAGAATCACAAATTTAAAGATTCACACTTCAAAGGTGACGCAACAGAAAAGATGCGAAATCCACTGGACAAATCAGACGGTGACAAAAGACAAATACTAACATACGAAAAGAATGTGCTGAACAGCATGAGTTCAAATACATGATAACTCAACAAAAATACACAACATTACAAAATATTGCACGTAAGCACAACAAAAACACACAAACATATTCTAAAAACACATATGATGACGAAAAATATACACAAAAAAAACAAAAACAAGAACAAAAGTGACTTCAAACACAAAATCACAGCAAAAATACACTACATTACAAAAAAATTGCACAAATCGACAACAAAAACTCACAAATTTACTCCAAAAACATAACAAACATAGACAGAAATAACAGAAAAATTAACAACACAAGAACAAATGTGACTTCAAAACACAAAATCACAACAGAAATACACTACATTACAAACGATTGCACGAAAGCACACAAAAACACACAAACATACTTTAAAAAACACGACTAAAAATATACACAAAAATAAATCAAAATTAACAACACAAGAACAAACGTGACTCAAAACACAATATCAGACAAAAATACACTACATTACAAAAACTCACAATTTACTCCAAAAACATTACCACATAGACAGAAATAACAGAAAATTAACAACACAAGAACAAACGTGACTTCAAAACACAACATCAACAATAAAAATCCACAAAATGACTCCAATATCACACAAAACAAACAACAAAGCATGGAGCGAGGGCAAACCTCCTCAAAGCTCCAACTCCTCCTCTTTTCTAGATGTTGTCAGTTATCTGGATCATTGATCCTGAATCATGTTTACCATTATCAATCACACCTTAAAGGCTTGAAAGTCATTTATATTCTCATTCATAACCATAAGTAGGACACAATGTATGAACACCACCAATTTATTATTATTTTTTAAAATAACGATGAATCGTGCAATCTGGATAAATAAAATATATTAATTTTCTCCAATGATGAGATTTTTCTAAACGATCCAGAATCAGTTTATTGATCCAGATTTCCTTTAAAATGTTAAGTAATCTTCCAAGGTCTAATGTCTATGTTTGATTAAAATGTAAATACTTTAGATGTAATCCTGCAAACAGTCAAACAAACAAACCAATAAACATAGGTGAAAATATAAGCTCGTTGAAGGAGGTAACAATGTCAAGCGAAACATAAAGCAAAATTGTTTTACTATCTTTCTACGAACATCTAAAAAATGTTTTTTTTTACTGTGATTTGCTTAATCCCTTTTTTGTTGTGGTTTGTTTACAGTGTTTCTCATAGTATAATGTCACTTTATGAGGACATGAATGCAGTCAAAAAACAACTTTCAACCATTGGCAATTGTTTATGAGTAAATTGTAGGGATGTAACGATTAATCGTAAGGCAGTTAAAAATCGATTCATAGGTATCACGGTTCACGTCAATGCTCTGAAATTGAATCGCAATACTTTTTTAAACAGCAGAGGGCACTATATATTTATCCTCCTCGTCTAAAAGTGTAGGCGGCGGCGGAATCTGCTACTACTTTCTTTCTGGCCGCCTTCTACTCTTAAACATGTTCATAATGATTCCTTACCCCTTTAGCACCGAAAAAATATCTCTAATATTACGTGAATATCTGTAAAGTCACGTTTTTTCTATTAGCTCTGTCTGTTAGCATAGCATCTCTTCTTCACTGCAAGGATATCTGCATCCCAACCGACCACTGGGTTACCAGCGCCCTCTGCTGGTCCAAACAAACATCTGACGTAAATACAATGCAATGACTGTTTTTTTTAAGTCCAAATTATTAAGGGCACAAAATACATTTTCAGTTGCACTTTTAAAAAGAAATAGAACTATTATGTGGTTTTGCATTGTTTACTATAGAAACCAGAATTTAAATTAATAGGCTTCTTTCTTCATTTGTATTATTCCTTTATTTATTTATTTCATTCAAGATTTATTTTTAGTTAAATTGCATGTTTTGAATAGTTTATCAAGGGATTCTTTTGACAATTAAATATAAAGGAAAATAGTACAGCATTTTCTAGTTTTTTACCACCAAAAATAAGTCTAAATTCCATTTTGTAAAAAAAAATCGTGAAAGAATCGTATCGTGAACCAGATATCGTGAATCAAATCGTATCAGGAGTTGAGTGAATCATTACATCCCTAGTATATTCTCCTGTTTTTCTGAAGAATACCTTTAATTTATTGATCTACGAGGTCTACACTGTGTCTTTATCTGTGCTATAAAATTAACCAGTAGAGACCTGATGTAAGAGGAACCCACAGTGTGGGCTACATAATGGGACTGAGCTTTAATACCTGTGTGTGTGTGTGTGTGTGTGTGTGTGTGTTAGCAGAAGCACATTCTACAGGTGCAGGAGGTTAAAAACACCTCTAGTCATAACATGGAACACATGGTCATGTATGATTTAATTAGTTCAGCACAAACCCAGACATTTCCTTTTTTCTCAGTCATTTGAGAACAACTGTCAAAAAGATTAACTGCTTTTACGCAAAATGGTTCTTCACTCTAGATGGATTGTAAACCAGATTTATCCGACACCGGTAATTCTAGTTTCAACAAAGTTTGGTAAATATTTTTCAAAGTCATTGATTGACACACTAATTAAAATTAAACGCACTTTTCTCAACAGTCAAAGACATTTTACAGAGTCCAAATAAAACAACAACAACAATAACAATAAAGTAAGGGATAAAGTAGACCAGAGATGGCTAACTTTTATCCAACCAGAGGGGTGTTCCGTAAGGAGGGTTAACAAACTCTGAGTCTATCCATAAACTCTGGGTCAACATACCCCGCGATGGGAAACTCTGGGCATCTGATTTCATTACAGCTGGTATGAAGTGGGTTAATCAACCCTGAGTATGTAAACCTTGGGTTACTTATGTGCACGCGCGCAATAAAAAGCCATCATCAATGGATCAGAGATGACTTGAGCTGCCATGGTAACCACCCCGGAAGAGAGTGAGTTATTCACCCTGATGGTGAAATTAGCCGGTGTTTGAGGAATATGAGCCTGTTCTAAAGGTGTGTTCAGTCTTCAGTGACTATAGTAGCTTAAATCACCCCGTAATTAGTCACACTTTTGGTCGCTTCATCACTTTATCGCTTCAGTGACGTGAAGAGCGGTGAATAATATGAATAAAATGTGTTTGAGGAGGCGTGGCAAGCAGCATAGGAATGTCTGCATAGAGAGCCCTCCTGTTACACTGGATATAAATACAGTGAATGCCGCTTGATATCACATCATTTATATTTATTTTTAATGTAATATTGTCACCAGAGTCATCTCAACGTCCAAACAAAGTCATAAAAAAACACTGAAGCGGGACGCAAACCCGTGGCGACCCTATCGCTTCCAAGAGCAGCATCACAGTTCACTGCGCTGTATAACAATATAAAACAACAATCGAGCCTTAAAAGTGGATTTATTTAAATGATCATCTCCTCCTTCATATTATCCACAGGTTTGTATTCAGTGAACTTTACTACAGACGTCAGTAAATGTTTTAATGCAGATCAACCTCAACCTAATGATCGACATCCACAATGTTATAAAGAAAATTACCGTTTGCACAAAAAAAAAAAAAAAAAAACATAAAGCAACACAACATTAGTAATGATGTGAACACGTCTGTGGTGTGTGATGTTATATATACTATATATATATATATATATAGTATATATAGTAATTTGAGTATATGCACATAAATGAAAACATTCATATATATAGATCCACTTTATTAAAAAATATTTAACATATAACTCATCCAAACTGACAGAGAAAAAAATAAATAAACTTAATGGTTTTCAACCAATTTTAGTTCATTACTGCGACATTGCTTTTCCCCTGAACTATAGAACAAACCCTCTGTAAAGGAATTTGTTTATTCTATCATATATACAGTAACTTTAAAAAAATGTCCACTGCTGCATCAAGCACAAAATAATAAATAAAATCTCTAAAATATGCCTTTTCATTGTCTGTTCCAGTCTAGATTCACAGAAGTACCAACAATGAAAAGGCAGCATGTTTGATTGACAAAGAAGCATATATGCTAATGAGCCCCGCCCCCACTCAGTAACCTCCACTAAACATGAATAGAACCTGAACGTGCGCTCTGGCCTTTGTACTCACTGAGCTCATCAAAGTGCGTCTCCATGCCGTCAGCAACCGGGTACGGAACAGATGAGTCTGGCCTTCAGGAAGGTGCTCCACTTGTGACCAGACAGCAGTGACCCCCGTCATCATTCTTTAACACACACACACACACACACACACACACACACACACACACACACAACACACACACACACACACACCACACACACACACACACACACACACACACACACACACACACACACACACACACACACTATTGAGGATGAAAAACATAATTTTTTGTACTTTATTATCATCATTCAGTAGATTTTAACTCGTCCTACACGTTGCACGTCCCAAAATACAAATTACAATTACACAATGTTTTAAACGTTTCTGGTTTAATTGGCAAATTAAGATAATTGTAAACATAATAATTAGAACCTATTGAAACTGAGAGTTATAATGACTCACAAGGATTATGCTAACTCCTAGAGCTAATGCTGACTCCAAGAGATTATACTGAATGCGATAGGTTATATTGATTCCTCAGGGTAGTTTGAGGGTTTATACTGATTCTGAGGGGTAATTTTGACTCAAAGGGTTTATACTGATTCTGAGGGGTCCATTCTGACTCCAAGGGTTTTATACTGACTCCGAGGGGTAATTCTGACTCAAAGGGTTTATACTGATTCTGAGGGGTAATTTTGACTCAAAGGGTTTATACTGATTCTGAGGGGTAATTTTGACTCAAAGGGTTTATACTGATTCTGAGGGGTAATTCCGACCCCAAGGGTTTATACTGATTCCAAAAGGTTATGCTGATTCCAAGAGGTAATTCCAACCCCAAGGGTTTATATTGATTCTGAGGGGTAATTCCGACTCTTAGGGCTTACACTGATTCTGAGGGGTCATTCTGACTCCAAGGGTTTATACTGACTCCGAGGGGTAATTCTGACTCCGAGGGTTTATACTGATTCCGAGGGGTGTTTTTGACTCCAAGGGTTTATACTGATTCTGAGGGGTAATTCTGACTCTGAGAGGTTAAACTGACTCCAAGGGTTTATACTGATTCCGAGGAGTAATTTTGACTCCTAAAGGTTATACTGACTCTGAGGAGTTATAATAACTCCAAGAGTTTATACACATTTTGAAAGGTTTTTCTGTCTCTGAGGGCTTATACTTAGACTTATACTTACTCCCTGGGGTAATTCTGACTCTGGCGAGTTATACTGATTCTGAGGAATTATACTGACTCTCAGGGGTTATAATTAGATGGGTTATACTGACTCAGAGGAGGTTTAGCTTATGCATCCTCTTGCATTTCCTTCTGGAGTTCCAGTTTTTTTAGTTTTATTGTGTTGAGACTAAAAACGTATAGCAGTAAAAACATCCAGATGTGTGTAAAGTGAAGTCCAGATGACAGGAGTGGAGGTTTTCTTTCTCTCTGGAGGCTTTGACACAACCATCTGAGCCCAGGGATGGGTGTTTGTGTGCCGGCTCAGGTCCTGACCTCCGCTAATAAATACAAGGATGGACAGCTGAGGCGACAAGCCGCCATTTTTGTCACACATGACCCTGCTAACACACAAAACTTTATGAGAAACAGACACGCACGTTTTACACTTTTTGTGTTTTGCTTTCTCGTGCATGTCTTGATTTTGCGTCACAGAGGAATTTGGTTTAGTAAAATATTCGTAGAAATTCAACCGTTGGTGCGATCTGGACCGTTCAAACGCTGTTGGTAAGGGCAAAATCAGGGCCATAAGCATGTAAAATGGTGTGTTTTCTGCCTAAAGCAGTGATATGAAATATTACTATTGGCCAAGAACAAACAACTGAAACATATCTGTAAAAAGTTAGAGTGACAGAATTCTTTGTAGACCATGGGTTGCGTGTATGAAATGTCGGCCACAGAAAGCTGATTACGGAGACGTAGGTTTCAGCCTCCTCGGATTTTCCTGTGATTTCTTGTAATTTTTGAAAATTTTGTGCAAAAAACATCTCATGTTCACAAGTAGGTGGCGCTGTGTCTGCAGTCAGTTATTTGTATTTGTATGTAATAGTTGTTTGGTTTGAGAAAAGGATTCGTTATTTCAGCAATGTACGGAGAACCGAGGAGGACCCTGAGGTCAAAGGTCAGTGTGCGACCCCTCGTAGACAGAGGCACACATTGTAAGCAGAACGGTTAAAGACACACATGTGGATTCCAGCATGTTAGCGTTAGCCAAACACGAGCCCCCGAGCCTGTAAACATTCATAGACGGTGGTCGACTGACTCCAGCCTTTTCTCTATTGATGCTGTGAGCTTTTCCTTTTTGTTGTGATTACAGCCCAACACAAACACACTCCTCGCTGTGTACACACCAGGCAGATGCGTCCGATACGAGACTGGGTGACAGGCGTCTGACCCATCTCTGACGACTTCTCACGGAAGAAGAAGTAGAGCTTGTCGTCATTTCTCTCGGCGCTGTCGGGGATCAGATGGACTTGGACGAACGTGGGGTCTGTGAAAAAAGCGAGGAGGGGGCGGGGCTTAGGGAGTGTTGAAAACCTTTCTAAATATTTATCATCTCCTGTGTATTCCTCAGTGAGAGATTCAGAGCTTTTACCAACTCAACGTTTTCTGCTAGATAAATAAGTTGAGTATAACTATGGTGTGAGTGGTAAACATGGCAGATACCATTGAGCCATCTGGAATTGTACTGGTCCGTCCTCATGGCCGTCTTTGTCCCCAGGGTACGGAAAATGGCCGAATCCGTCCCCATGAAGTCAACGTAGACGCCAGCGTAGAGTTCTCCATCTAAAGAACAGGAAACGGTTTGTCTTTAGTGGGATTCTGTCATTCTGACGTTACACTAGAAACACCCTTCCCTTGGCACAATAGCATGATTTTTTTTTAATGTTCAAAACTATCTCAGGCTTTCATAACCATGTCATCATCATCATCATCATCATCATCATCATCATCATCATCATCAATCATCATGCACACTGCTTTATTTATACAAATGATCCAAACAAAGTTCTAATGAAACATGCAGAGAAAAGTTTCCCTTTATTTTCTCCACATTTATCCTTTAGTAATGCACTATTTTAAGTTCTATTTCAATCGCGCTTTTATTTTGACATTGAAGGATGTCACACATTTGGAACAATTTGCCAATTTGCCTGAAAGACATGCCAACTTTAGGCATATTTAATCATAAATCATGTTTCTTTTTTACCAATCGTAATGTATATTTCATGTATTTGTTTAAATTATTCGTTGATGTAATGATAACATGTCTTGATGTACCTTTTTATGTCATGTTGCTGTATATGTTTAACTGTACTAGAATCTTGATTATTTTCTTACAAACACCAGGAATATTAGCAACCACAACGGTGGAAGCTAATGGGTATCCAATGAACAAATACACAGACTCCAACTCGAGACCTGTGGGTCAATACAGGCCAAAGGGGAAGCTCTGTTGGGCCGGATTTAGCCCACAAGCCTCAAGTTTGACACCCATGTTCTATTTTCATAATTATGTTTTTGAAATTTGCAACAAAAAAACATGAATCATAATATAAATCATCATCAATCTTAGCTCCAGATACCTCAGTCCCTCCTATGGTTGTCAAAAGTATCAATATACAAAAAGTATCAAAACTAAACCGTTGTATATGGATACAAAACTCATTTGTAATAGTATCAATATTAAACCACCTCACCCTCTCTCTCTATCGTCACACACACAGCAGCATCGTACCGTACACACACCTCCCCTACCGAATATTTAGATAAATTACACAGAACTACATACCTTAAAATATTATATTATATTCTATAATTTTTGTTTATATTATAAAAATGTTTTCTCTCGGGATGATCTGAAAATTGTTATGATAGTTCAATTTTCGTTTCTGCACACCTCTATAATAATTATTATATTATTATTATTATTTTATATATTAATATTATAATAATAATATTATTATTAACAAGGAATAATTATTATTATCCTTGTTAATAAAAGCTATTCTCGTCTTAAATTTTGGGGCCATTTGCCACCCCGTGATATTAAAATAGTATTGAGTAAGGATATTTTTCTGAGTATCAGTATCGAGGTTAAAAATGTAGTATAATGACAACTCTCGTCCCTTCAAATTAAAAAAGAAGACACATAAAATTATATAAACGTGGGGTTATAATTTCTCTCATAGTTACGTGACTTTCTGTCATTTTTAATCACAAATTGCTTATGAGAACTTTCTTCTTTTTTAAACCCTCCCATAACTCCATAATATCTCTCAAATGACATTACAATGTTGATAATGCACAAATCCTGACATCTGAGGTATGAGATCCTACAGTTACTAGATCAGGGGTCACCAACACGGTGCCCGGGGGCCCTCAGTCCTGTTCTAACAGCACCACTAGTCACCACTGACCAAATCTGATTCACCTTCCAGGATTCAAACCTACAAACACAATGTAAATGTTTGTTTTCACTGAAACAACAAGACAAATGTGTTCAAGCATCACAGATAGGATTTGAATATAGACAACGCAGATTTGGTTATGAAATCTTACACACCAAGAATTGTTCAATTGTAAGAACATGTTTCGCTTAGTAAATGAGTCGTTAGTGGCTAATAGAATAAGAACATGATGATTCCCTATGAATGTTACAAAGGTGGTATTTGAAAATGAAACAATGACATTAAGAAAAAGTACGTTTTTTTTTGTTTTTTTTTAAAGTAGATGCAAAGTCTTCCTTCATTATCTTCCCCTATAATTAAAGTGAAACCGGTGAATTGTAGCATTATTACATCGTGTAGAAAGATATAGATAGATAGATAGATATATACAGTAGATAGATAGATAGAGTAGATAGATAGATAGATAGAAAGATATATAGATAGATAGATAGATAGATAGAGATACAGTAGATAGACAGAAGATACATAGTAGATAGATAGATAGATAGATAGATAGATAGATAGATAGATAGATAGATAGATAGATAGATACAGTAGATAGATAGATAGATAGATAGATAGATAGATACAGATAGATAGATAGATAGATAGATAGATAGATAGATACAGTAGATAGATAGATAGATAGATAGATAGATAGATAGATACAGTAGATAGACAGATAGATAGATAGATAGAGTAGATAGATAGATAGATAGATAGATAGATAGATAGATACAGTAGATAGATAGATAGATAGATAGATAGATAGATACAGAGATAGATAGAGATAGATAGATAGATATAGATAGATAGATACAGTAGATAGTAGATAGATAGATAGATACATAGATAGATAGATAGATAGATAGATAGATAGATATAGTAGACAGATATAGATAGATAGATAGATAGATAGATAGATAGATAGTAGATAGATAGATAGATAGATAGCTAGATAGATAGATAGTAGATAGATAGATAGATAGATAGAGAGATAGATAGATAGATAGATAGATAGATAGATAGATAGATATAGTAGACAGATATAGATAGATAGATATGTGCAGCGTGAATGAGTTTGCTTTTTGTGTTTTGTTGTAACTTTAATAAAATACAATTTAATGAACATATTTTATTGTCTTCTCATCAACTCTAACCACTGTGTTTTTTAATCTAAAAAAAGAAGAATCTATTGTAGCTGTCTTGCACAGAAACTTTATAGAAATACAAAATATGTGCATACGCATGTTTTCTGTCAAATGTTTACAGTTTTCTTCCTGTTTCTCAGCAGGTGGGACCCCCCCCCCACCCCCCCACCCCCCCAACCCCCAGGTAAAGAAAGGAGAAAGCAGAGACAGTTTCTACCAGCGTTATGATAAACTTGAGCGTCCCCAGCAGAGCTATAGGGAGATTGATGATGTATCATTAAAACGTACACAGCTGACAGGCTGTGTAATGTAGTGTAAAACCCAGAGCCATTGTTGGTGCTTTTAATCCTGATCAACACTAATAACCGTGTCCTCCGTAGGGTGCTAAATCCATCTTAGATGACAGTGCTGGTGCGTGCACGCTGGTCAGCTGGTGCCGTGCTAATGTGGGAACATTTCCTCTGTGCAGAGGGAGGATCAGCTTTCACTGTGTGACTGTGTGGTCTCATCAACTCTGACTCTGACTGACCTTGGACAGATGGACAGAGGACGCTGCCTTCATCACACACAAACCACACTAAACACTGAGACGTACCAAAAAGTGCAAAAAGTGAAATCTTAAAAAGTAACTCAACCCCAAAACGTTTTTTTTGTCCTGAAACTATTTCAATTTGTTGTGTTTACTGTAGTTGTAACTGCCCTTTATGGGTTGAAACCTGGCAATTACAATAGATTTTTGCCATTGGCTGAGAACTGTGATGTCATTAGACCATCTTGTGCCACAAACAAGCACTTTTAGCCCCGCCCCTTCTATTAAAACTAGGTTGGATAGAGAGAATTGTGAATAGAGAGGTATATTGAGTAATGAGTAGCTAGTTAGCATAGCATAAATTGTTCATTGGAGATTTTATAGCATAGACTGGGCGTGTCTTAACTGCTCCAGGAGCCACGCCCACATTCATGACATGTTTTAAAT
Source organism: Gouania willdenowi (assembly GCF_900634775.1). Taxonomy (NCBI): domain Eukaryota; kingdom Metazoa; phylum Chordata; class Actinopteri; order Blenniiformes; family Gobiesocidae; genus Gouania; species Gouania willdenowi. The sequence goes on from NC_041048.1 coordinate 39,992,252, forward strand.
GTCCCGCCTAGTGGCAGGGTCAGCAGAAACCAATTAAACTTAAAGTGTAAGTTCAAAAAACACTTTTTTCTGCTGAATCCATATATGATCAGGTATGAAGTAATGTCATTTATTGATCGTAGTTCCACTCTTCACATATTAAATAGTATTTAAATGTGTTTTTAGTTGTAAAATGTCAGAGTGACTGCCCTCTATGGGTTGAACGCTGATATTAAAATACAATGTTTCTATTGGCTGAGATTAGATCAGTGACATCACCGTTGGCCCCGCCCCTCATATAATAGCTGGAGGAGGGACTCGGTTTCCTCAGTGAGCATTGATTGACAGCTCCATGCGGAACTGTGCAGCGCTGTGAGGGTGGTTCTGCTGTGATTGGGCGTGTCTTAACTACTCTAGGAGCCACGCCCATAATCAAGGCATTTTATGAATTTTCCCCTTAGTCACAGGTCAAAACTAGGGGCTGACTTACACTTTAATAAGAGGAAATATATTAAATTAAGGAAATATACGCTTATTTGTTTTGCCTGATAAGATATTTCTCATTAAGAAGGTCCTGGGTTCAAACCCTGGGGTGGACACTTGGGTCGTTTATTTATGAAGTTTGCATGTTCTCCCCATGCTGCGTACTACAGCTCCTCCCACAATCCAAAAACATGACTGTCGTGAGTGTGAGTGGTTGTCTGTCTGCGATGGACTGGTGCCCTGTCCAAGGTGTACCCCTGTCTAACGCCCAATGAGAGCTGGAGATAGGCACCAGCAGACCCCCACGACCCTGAAAAAAGGAGCAAGAGGGTCTGAAAATGGATGGATGGATATTGTTACAGTGTAAGAGCATTTAATTAAATCAATATATTTTTTAATATATTTTGACTCATTTTAAAACACGTTGGTAAGCCATAATATCCTCTTCTGTTGGCAGATATAATAGGTAATAAAATACTTCCCCAATTTCACTTATAATAAGCAAAATTATCAGCCAAAAATCACAAACATTTGGATTACTGTACCTAGTTTATTTTTTTAAAAAGATCTTGACGTAAATTATCCTACAAAAAACTGCAGTAACTGGTAAAAAGAAATATATTATCACAAAAAATTAAGTATATATTGCCTTCATTTAGGAATCTTATTAAGATTTGACTGCAAAGCTGTCAAAGTGATGCATATATGATCAGGCACTTATTTTCATGCTCATCTCCACCCATGGAAATAATGCTGAGGATTTAATGATTAGCCTCATTAGGCTAAGCTACTCACTGTGGGAAACGAGCTGAAACTCTAAAAATGAAGGCGATTTATTAGACGATACTCACTGATCAAAGCCGACACACTGTTGAGTTTGGGGTCGTAGGAGCATTTTCCTTTTCCCGACTCCACCTTCCCTGGCTCCAAATGGAAGATTTCCTCCTGAAATGTGAAAGTCAAAGATAAGTTGTGCTGCACAGTGAATCCTGTTGCTGTGATTCCCTTGAGTCAGGAGAAAAAAAAACTGAAAAAAGGGCTGCAGATGTGATGCGTCTGTCTCCCGTGGGACCTACAGGGACTGACAGTGGATGAGGAATTAGAATAATGAGCATGTGTTCATACAGAAAAATGCATGCAGGGGAACGTGTGGGATATCTAATTTATCTATCTGCCGCTGTAGCAGGAAACAATGTGTCCTCGGCTTCTTCTCTAGGAATAATGAGCTGTAAGGTAACTATGTGTCAGCCTCACGGTGCCTACAGGAGTTCCAGGACTAATGTTGACACCTGTAATCCAGGGTAGCAAAAACAAGCCTGAGATGGAGGCTGGATGACGGATGCTCTCTGCTCGTGGCGTCTCAGTGTGAGAGGTGAAAGGTGATTGGAGGGATTTAGCAAATCATGAGACCAGAGAGAATGAAACTGTGGCGTGCAGCGGCGTGTACTGTATCCTATAGACTCACAAACCAGCACAAAAACCTCAATAATTCACTTCTAACCGGGACAGACGTTAAGAAAATCCTATTCTCCATCAACAGCAGTCAGGGAGGAGAATAAACAATGAATGCCTCGTAGATCAAGAAATTAAAGATCATTTTGCTCAAAAATGGTGAAATTTACAACTCAAAAGTTTCAGTTTCATCTCCACCGTAAATACAAGCTCTGTTTCCATTCCCCTTGGGAATGCACAATATGTAAATAGCGCAATAAAACTGGTAATGGAAAGACCTGAATTTCAAAAAACACTCATGAGGAGAAATTTAAGGCATTTCGATATTACAATGTGTAGAAAAAACTCTACAGAGACACTTTTTCTGCAAATGCACGTCACAGAACATGATGTACCGGGTCACATGACCACTTCTCTCAGAGAAAACATGTAAACAAAAGAGGAGACCCAGACATTTCGTAACATTATACTTTCAAATAATTAGTGCCACATTAAATGTGAAACAACAAAGGAATGCAGAGTGTTATAAGAAGGTTCGGGGCGTCCATCTTTCTGCAGTGACGTCTCACGGAATGAGATTTTACGGGAGTTACGAGGCTCCAAAACAACCTTCAATGGAAACACGTTCAAAGCGCAATTACACTTTGTTGACATATAGAAATATTGCTTTTATTCTGCAAAAATCTGTAACGGTCAGTGTCTTATTGAAATTTTCAAAAACATTTGGTGCATTGCATTTTGGGATGTGCAATCTTGTAGACCACATGTGACCCTTTGGAGCATCCAACAGGAGAAAGTAAAAATCATAAATCATTGTGTAAATGAAAATATTTACAGGTGCTCACAGTTTGCTGCCAATATCGCATGATTGCAGTAATTTTTTAGGGTAAATGGATGAAAAAACTCATAATTCTTACAAAATCCTTCAATTTTCCTCAAATTATGATTTTCCTTAATTACAGAGAAATTGTTCACAAAATCTAGGACAATTAAAGTGAAGATCCTGCTGGGTCTGATATCTGTCACTTATTGCTTGAATATTGTCAGTTTCTTACATATTTTGTATTTTATGTATACGTAGAAGTGTAAACAACGGCACAATAATGATATACTCATTTTCCTGCATAAAATCTGTGGCCCACTTGAGATCCGTATTGCTCCGTATTTGGCGCCTGAACTAAAATGTGTTTGAAAACCCCTGTGTTTTTACTTCATTAATCACATTATTGTTGATTTAAAGTTTTTACTGCTGATTTAAAATGTTTTTACTGCCGATTTTAATGTTGTTATTGATTTTAAACTGTTAAATGTTTTAAGTTGCACTTTTTAATCATGTAAAGCACACTGAATTGCCTTGTGACTCTAATGCAAAATACAAATACATTTGCCGTGCCTTTCCTTACTGGGATTTTTTGTATTTGCCCCAAAAACTCTGACAAAGACTTTCTGGTGTTTTCACTGAAAGTTGCAACAAAACAATATTTTAGGGTTTACACTGAAAGATCCAAATCTGGACAAAACTCAATGTCTGGCGGAGTGAGGAGATGATGGATGAGTGACGAACTAGAACAAAAATGGAGTCAGGCCAATCACTATCATACTTCTTTGGAGAAAAACACAAGAAATCACAGTAAGAAGGAAGTAAAAACACTTTAATGAATCCGCTTGCAGGACTCCACATCCCACAATGCAATGCACCAAACTTTTCAGACATCGTCAATAAACCGAGTGTTTACAGTTCAGATTTAAAAAGAACAAACTTACGAGCACCAATTTCAACCTTTTTACATCTTTTTTTGAGCAAATGATCTTCGATAAATTGATTAATCAGGCCTACACTTAGAGCTGGGCAATAAATCAAGATTTAAGATATATCGAGTTTTCTAATTTGGTGATTTAGAAAATTACAATATCAATATATTTTAATTTTTTAGCTAATTTTGTATAGAGATATTTGCTGTAGGAGTCGCTGCTTTTGCTTCTTCTCAGAACAGAATGAAAAGCTCAGTTAGATGGATTTCTGACCCAGACTCTCCTCTAAAAAAGCTACAATATAGAACAAGCCAAAAGTGTCACATATTGTCCAGCTGTTAGTTCATAAATGTACCTGTGTGGCATTTTACACCAACAAATTCAACCCAGAATTGTCTTTCTGGAAAAAATATTGAGATTGATATCGTATATCGCCATTTTGAGGAAAAATATTGAGATGTGAGTTTTGGTCCATATCGCCCAGCCCTACTTACACTGTCCTTATTTGATAAAATTGTTTAAATGAATCCGAACATGACCACACTCATCTTTGTATTTTGTGTAACTTTGAAGCATATCAGCAAATCAGACGTAGTCAGAGATGTTTGCAGTAAAACATTAAGCAAAACTTTCTTCATATATGAAACAACATTTGTGGTTTTCCTGGAGTCTCACTCGACGTCCATCCACAGCCCCCCTTTCAGCTTTCCAAACTACTTGGAAAGCTGAAACAGTGAAGACACGTTTAAAGTATGTGACTCTTATTTCTGCTGCCATAGCTAGTTGGCTACAGATGGCCAGTGTTTGCTCTGGGCCAACAGTGGGAGTGGGTCAGATGCTGACTCGTCTTAAACCGCCTCAGTGGAAGAGGCTGAGATACATTCCTACACAAGGTGGAGGACTGTTGGGGGGGTTGATGAGTGGGAAAGCCAGTAAATGACTCTGACCAAGACAAATGATGTCAGTAGCTTAGTAGATTTAAGGACATGCTAAATCAAGGCCATGCAATGAACAACAGTGCCATGCAAATGATTAATGATTAAAGACAGACATGAATGAACATAGCCCATGGCAGATATGTCAAAAAGATGTTTCACTTTTGGAAGAAAGCATGAAAATATGTACATGGGGGATTATGAGTCCCATGTTTAATGGGATCCATGTTGTAAAGCCAATGGTTCTCACTCGAAATCAAAACATCCAAGATGGCCATCATCCGTTTTGCCAAGTTTGGATATTTTGTCATAATTCAGATATCTACATCAAAGTTTAATCAAACTAATACATGTTGGCAAAATAAACACAATCAGATTAATGCTTATACATGCACCAGCATCACAATGGATATAATTCCTGAGAAATAAATGAAAATAGATATATTAATTATTGTTTTGATGGGGATTTCAATAAAATCGTTCACCCTTGAAATGACATCTTTGTCTTACACAGTTATAGCTGCAAAAAATTTGCAATTGCACCCTTTCTATGTGTAAAGCATTGTGGTGACCATCTTATATCTCACTCTAGATACAACTTACAGTATTTTAAGCTATTTCATCACAATCCTTGTCCTCAAAAACCTACATTTTGCCACAAAGATCATGTTTCTACGTCTAACAGAACCAAAGTTATGGTAAGTTAAAATGCACAATACAGATGGCAGCCATCTTGGATCTTACACTGAGCACAATTTATGGTATTTTAAGATATATTATTGAATTTCTTGACCCAGAAAATCTATAATTCACTACTGAGATTATGCTTCTATGTCAAATAGAACCAAAGTTATGACAAAATGTCCAAATTGGCAATATTGATGACGGCCATCTTGGATTTCTTGATTTTGATTGGGAACCATTGGTTTTCCAGAGTGGATCCCATTAAAAATGGATTCAGCATACTCATGTACAAATTTCCATGCTTTCTTCCAGATGAGAACATCTTAGCCTAGCCTGCTACATATCTGTTAGGCTAAGAAAATGTGTTTTAAGGTTAAAGATGCTTGGACACAAACAGAGGGAGCTTGATGTTTCTGACCGGGAGCCCATGACTCCACATCGCACCTTCAGTCCGAGAGTCTCGTGCACCGTGATGGGATCAGTGGCACGGCTAGCCCTCCCCCTGGCCTGGGCCATCTGCAGATACATGGACGTCTAAAAACAGATAAAACAGCAATACATTCCCAATGGTTACGCTGCTGACGAGGAAGACTCCGCTCACGCTCTTCAGGAATGTTCTGCTGATTGCATTGGCCTGTCCAAACTTCAACACACAATGAGGAACTCCAAACTGCCGAGGTCAATAAAATGCATGTGCACAGGGAAAATATACAGATTCTACAGAGGGTGGGTGCAGCTTTATTTGACCAGATGGTGGAAAAAAGGCAACAATAATAGCTCACTAACCCGTGGTTGAGTCAATAAAGGTGCTACACGCATTAGCCTAAAGGCTGCTGCCAAAGAAAAACTATTAGTTCTTAAAAGGATCCTCCACTATTTTTACAAATGTGGCCTAAAACATTTGAAATGTCCTTATTAGTAGATCTATGCCAAACAAAACACATTATTGTCCACCATATTCATTTTATTAACTGTTTAAAATAGGACTACTTTACAGTTGAAATCACATGACTGATGATGTCACAAGGCCCCACTGCCTGTAAACATCCTTTTCTATTGGAGTGAAACATTCAGCCTGATTTTTAGATCATTTAGCAGCTTTTTAGGTCAAAATGACAACACATGCTGCTTTTAGCTCCTCTAAAAACTCCAGATAAGTTCAATAGGTCGATATGAACTTGTTTTTTTTAATCGAAACAAGATAAAAAATAGTTGTGACTCGAACAAATATGTCATAGTAGACAATGAAGTAGAGAAGATGAGCTGTCCTAAGGGAACTTTACTTCCACTAAAAAAGTGCGGCGCTGACAGGAGTGGGGTCAATTACATTTTCAATTACAATTTCATCTTCAATTATAACTCAATTACAATTATATTTAACATAACTTTTTTCCAATTATAACTATTAGATTACAATCATTTCCCCCTGAAACTCAATTACAATTACGTTCTCAATTACTAAAATTCAATTACACTAATTTACAATTACTGAGCCTTTATTATATAAGCCCATAAATGTTTCTTTCCTCTTGTGTTAGCTTTCTGTTAGCGTCTCTAATGATAACGGGTCAGTTTTGACTCATGTCTTAAATCAGCTGTAAAATACGCTAAAAAATAATATCTATCAACCAATTTATTTTTCAATCGCTGATGGCTGAAGTTAGAGAGTAATCTCAGACTGTTAAAGACACACAAACCCTGAGAACAGAAGTCATTTTGGGTGCGAGTCCTTTAACAGTCCATGATTTACTTGCTAACTTCAGCCACCGAAGCGTGTAGGCGCACTGTTTAAGGGAGAGTAAAGGTCCCTAAGGAGAGCTCTTCTTCTCTGCTTCATTGTCCACTACCAAACCACAGAGTTGGAACTGTTGCCCCCTGTGGTCACATGTTTTTTAGGGGTTACAACTGTTTTTTATTATCTTTCGATAAACAAAAGAGGTTTACGTCAACATCTTTAACTTTTACTGATTATTTAGAGGAACCAGAAGCAGCACAAGTTGGCATTTAGACAGAAAAAGCTGCTGAAAGATCTAAAAATCAGGCTGAATGTTTCACTCCAATAGAAAACAATGGGATGTTTACAGGCAGTGGGGCCGTGTGACATCATCAATCACGTGATTTCAAGATGGAGGAACACAGAATCTAAAATTGTAAAGTAGTCCCATTTTTAAAAGTACATTTTATTGGCATAGATCTTCTAACAAGGACATTTCAAAGGTTTTAGGCCACATTTGATCAAAAATGACCAACACTGTGGAAAATTTTGATAGAAATGAAAAATAAAAAAAAACAACTGTAGTGATTGGAGAATAACAAAGGAAAGGTGCTTGGGGTACGACTTGGACTTGCTCCCTCATTAATGGACTAGAACTGGAACATTCCACTCACACCCCATAATGGGAGCTCCAACCTCCAATTATCCGTCAGTCCCACGTGTTGGATGCTGACGGGTGGCCTTCGTGGATGCATGGAGGACGTGCATGGATAGGCAGGTGACTGGATGGAAGCCCTTCGTTAGCGTAGCAAATGCACTCAGCGTGTTGTTAAAACGTCTACGTGATCTCCAAGGAGAGCTCAAAGAGAAATAAACTTTAATATTTATTGCTCTTTATAAGAGTCCCCTGGACGTGATTAAGGAACAAGTGCGATATTGAAAAGAAGGAGTGAGGTGTTGGAGGGAAGTACGACGGTGAGGCAGAGAGGTCCCATTAAAGACGGAGTCTAAACAGAGTGTGTTTAACAGCTCGCTGGAGACAACAGCTGTGTGAAGGTGACGCTGCCATATGGAGAGGAATGGTTCCGCCATCAGCCCTAATGATGGAGGGCAGTCATCATAAACAGAGCCTGGTGGAAGGTGCATGGACGTAAGAACGTGAGTAGGACAAAGAGGAAGGAAAAGTGAAAGCTCTGGTGTTAAAGCTCATAATCATGGCCTTTTAGTAGCGACCCAATCACCCTCTGGTACGAACAAAAATGTATTGCATTCAGTTGAAAAAACAAAAAAATAATAACTTTTTTCTGAATAATATTTCAGTTTGTTTTTTGGCAATTTTTTCAGTTTTTCGGACAATTTTTTTCCCTGTATTTTTCAGTTTCAGCGTAATATTTTTCTGTTTTACGGAGTATTTTTGCAGACTAATTTTTTTCTTTTTCTGTTTTTCAATATAATTTTTTTCTTTTTTTCAGAGAAAAAAAACAAAAATCATCTGTTTTTCAGTGTAATTTTTTCCTGTTTCTCTGAATATTTTTTTTTTTTTCATTTTTTTGTGGAAATTTAATTTCTTCTGTTTTACAGTGTAATTTTTTTCCTGTTTTTTCGGACAAATATTTTCCTGTTTTGCAGTGTAATTTTCTGTTTTTTTTCTGAATTATTGAGCGAGAACGTCCATCCTTACTTCACGCTTCAACTTTCTACCCATTCCGGGTATTTTCAGCAGTTTTTCTCCTGATTGTATCTTTAATGACCACTTAGCCAACCTGAATGAACTTCAAATACATCATTTTATAACCATAAATCATCCCATATCTGTCCAACTGTTCAGAATTCTATTTGAATGAAAAACAGAGAGAAGCTACTCCATAAAACAGAAGAAAAAAATGTCCAAAAAACATGAAAAAATAGCCAAAAAGACTATTAAACAAACAAAAAATATTCATAAAAAACAGATTTTGTTTTTCAATGCAATACGCTTCCGTAGGCGCGTTCCATGTTTTTTCACACTTTGATTCTGACCTGAGGTTTGCGTCCACGGTTGACGAAGGTACAGACTGGATTGTATGCTCCAGTCCCACAGACGTACAGCTGGGTACGGTTCCAAGGCTCGATTAGACGAATGAAGTTAGCGCACTCCTCCTATAAAAATAAAACATTACAATTACCATGTCATAAATTTACACATTTAGCATTTAATATCTGAGGAAATCCACGAAGAAATGAATCCAGGCTGGTTACTATGTGTGTGTGTGAATTTATATTATATTTTATTATCCCGACGACAAAGAGAAAAGTAACTTTCTATTAACTTTTAGAAATTCCTTCTGTTGTTCATCATCAGAGACACTTTAGTGGAAAACAAAAGCACTCAGAGACACAAACCTCCACCAAACATCTGCTCTTTTCCAGATGTTGTCAGTTATCTGGATCATTGATCCTGATCATCATTCACACTTTAAAGGCTCAGAACAAGTTTATATCTCCATTAATAACCATACAGTAGGTCCATAACGCATAAGCAATGCTAGTTTTTGGGAATGAAATCTTTATCCGATCCAGATGAAACTCAGTGTGGTAATAGAAGAACCAACCCGACACAACTGAGTCTAATTTCGCAAAGATCGGCAGATTACAAACCAAGATATGAATCTTTTAGATTTCACCAATAATGAGAAATTGGGATATAATGGAAACTGTGATAATGTTTGATAAAAATTCAGTAAAAAATCTGTTAAATACTTTGACGTAATCTTTGCTAAATAACAAAGCCAACAAATAAACGCTGGTGAAAATACTCTGTATGACCTCCTTGGTGGAGGCTATAAACAAAGAACACACTCTTTATTTAATGAAATGACTTTATTGTCATTTATTCTATTTTTGTCAAACAGAGAATGACACAAAATTTTTCCCGCTCAGCTCATCTAATAGTATCTGTTTTCCTGCTGATTCAGCAGTTTTAAGCTCATTTTACAATGTTTAACAATTCCAGATTTGACTATTTGGTTAAAATAAAATAAAAAGAATCTGTTCAGCATGCTGTACATGTAAGCATTTAAAATGAAACACGGTTATAAACACAATTTTTATACAGAATATATTGATATTTTTGAATTTATGATTTATTTTAGGATTACTGTTAATACAAAAGCTAATATTGTTTTAAGATTAAAAGTTTACCATTTACTCTGACAACAGTTTGACACCTGAAATGTTCATAATTTAAAATGTTGTGATTACATCATGAAATTCCATCATTCCATCGTCACACTAGTGATTAGAAACGCTTATAAAGACCATTAGGAATGAAAATAACCACATCTCACGTCCTCTACTGAACATATGAATTAACAGGATGGTTCTCAATCTTTATTCAATCAGATTCATTAAGACGTAAGATTAAACTGTAAAGAACTGTTTTAATTATTTATTTCTCTTTTTGGTTAGAAAAGATAAATGTCGTTTATACATACACAAGGCAATTCAATGTGCTTTAGTTTACATGATTAAAAAGTGCAACAGAAAACATTAAATACATTTAAAATCAATTACAATATTTAAAACAATTATAATGTTAGTTATTTTAAGCATTATATCAGTCCCTGCAGGATCTTCACTTCAATTTCCCTAATTTTGGGAAATTGGGGACATTTTGTGAAATAATTTGAGGAAAATTTGCCAGATTTTGAAAAAATTGAGAGTTCTTTCAACAAAAAAATACTGCCGTCAAATTCAAATATTGTGGATTTTAATAGATATCTATAACTGAATTAGTTGATCAGTTAACAAATGTTTCATGTTTTTTCTGACATTTTCACTTTCTCAAGAGGGACAAATTTGATGCTTTAAAGGGCCGGATTTGGCCCCCGGGCCTTGGGTTTGACACCTGTGATTCACTGAAACCATGTGGTTGTAAATGTAATGAAGGACTTTAAATCATCGTAGTTTACGACACATTTTACTAGAGCTTAAAAAGAAAAGAAATGACAAGAAATCACCATATTAGTTTATGAACCTCTGATGAAGACTTTTCCACTGTTTTGTATTAAATACGTTACGTTCATAATACATGATATTTGGAGCACACTGAGCCACTATTCAATAAATCAAAATCACTTACATTATTAGTAATTGTAGCTTTTTAAACAAGTCAAATAGCATTTACAAAAACGTATTCCTGAAAATGATTTATTAAAATAGCTGAGACTTAACTTAAAAGATAAAATGACCTTTCGCTCACTACACACACGGACAACAACAAAAGAGCTTTAGTGTGTCAGTAAACGGTACCAGGTTATAGAACACTTTGTGTGTTGAAATAAAAAAATATGTTTGAATTTAAAGCAATTTAAACATAAATACATAAAGTTTACCTTCTTGAAGTATGAGTGTTTTTATAAATAGGTGTGTATTTACTTGTGTATGTGTGGACAAATGAATGTGTAATATATACTGTATATATATATATATATATATATATAGTGTAAATACAGTATGTATATACTACAAGAAGATTACATGAATAGTTCTAAGGGATAAGATCTAATAAGCCTATTCTTCCTCCAACTCCTTTTCGAGCAGGATTTTTGTACCATTTGTTTTCTCTTTGCCTTGTTTGATTTATTGTAATTTCTTAATTTTTTTATTACTATTATCATTATCATTATTCATTTTTTTTCATCGTGAGATACACTGCTGTTGTGTTCATGTTTGAAATCAAATCAAACTTAATTTCTGGTTCTGGGGAAAAGGGAAGCAGTGTTTTATTTTGAAATGTTTTTTTTTTTTTTTTATTCAAACCAATGGGGAGAATCAAAGCAGGTTTTGGGCTTTTAATAAACAAATGTGTAATAAATGTATTTGATAATGACGTGAACACTTACATTGGCGTCTTTCCCACTAACGAGACACTCCCTCCTCCTTTGCTCAGACACTGGCCAGTGGATCTACAGGAACCAAACACATTCACATCACTGACATTTATTGGATATTTGGGCTGAAAACTTGGATGTGATATTATCCACCCAGACTAATATTAGTCCTGCAGGCATCATTAACACAACCCTGTTTGCTTGATTTAATGAGCACATGTGGAGTGTACACAGGTCAAAGGTCAGCAGTGGAAAAGTCTTACAATATGTGGCTCTCTGTTGATGTCGTGCAGGTCCAGGGACAGGACGTGGTCTTTGCTGCCGATGTACATGCGGTCGTGGTCCTCGTCCATACGAAGGATCCGGTAATCAGACGTGTTGAGGAGGTACGCAAAGTGGTGGGCGGTGCCAGTGGATCTCAGCTCTGTTTGGAGAAAAAGAAACGCATCTGTTACTGAAATACTGTAGTAGTAACTTATTTACACTAAACACAGCTAACGTAGTCCTGCTACACATCATATGGAAAAGTAGCGACACATTCTGAAACTAGGTCTGGGCCAATAATCGATTAATCAATTAACCGTACGGTAAATGAAAATGAACTCCATAAGTTTGCCTGCCTTGGTATATTTTCATATTCATGCTTATTTGGTGGCGCGTCTGTTAGCAACGGATATTAAACAGCAGATAACTCAGTCAGTTCTAATAATTTCTCAGTGAACCTGCAGCGTACACATGTCCAAAGTGTTTTTTATTGATTCCATCAATCATTAGTCAGAGGGTGATTTACTCCTTTCTTACTACAGGGTGAACACAAACACCTCACTACAATTTGATGACACGTTCCCACTTTGATGACGAATTTGACGCGGCACTGAGCTGGAGAAGCCACGCCTCCAGGAAGCTCTCTGCCGTGATTGACATGTAAACAGACACGCCCACAAAGGTGAGCATTTCACACAGTGCTATGTATGTATTTTCTACAGTCTATGTACAGTATGTACAGGTGAACGCCCCGCCCCCATGCTCATGTCTCGTGTTTATAAAGCAGCATGAGCTCGGCTACGGAGTGGGTGGGAGGAGGGCGGGCCTACGTCACCGTGAGGGGAGGAGGAAGTCAGTGTCCCATCTATAGACACACCCACTCATGAATATGCATTAGTAGGACGTAAATCAGCCTGTTTGTGGAGAGTTGGTCAGAAAGTGACTTTTTTAGAAGCTAAAACTCTGGAAAACAGGAGAGTTTCAGAAAAAAAAACCACAAATACTATGTTTTTAGGGTTCTTAGAACAAATGGAGTCCATTTTATTTTAATTGTTTGTTTTATTTAGTTAAAATATTTCAAAGTTCTTGACATTCCAATTACAATGGTAAAAAATACTAAAAGTTGTAAAAGTTATTACATTAGTGGTTAATTTAGTGTAAAAAAAAAAAAATGTCAACAATAATATAGTTTATCGGCAATAATTTGTGGGACAATATATCGGCCCAGACCAAACTGTCCAAGAAGTTTGTTTTCTTTCAAATCAGGCACCAAAATGACATGTAAATACCTCACATGTATGTTTTGGGACCATATCACACATATTTAAAAAATCATGAGATTTCTCATTTCTCCTGGCTTCTTGATTCCAACGTGTTCTTTTTGTCTTCTTTTTTGAACAATATGTTAAGGTTTCATTTATTCAGACAACTGTTTTTCAGGTTTTACATGTTTCGACTGTCAACTGTCTGTTTTCTTCAGAGGCGTCTGCTGCTCGCTTTGATGTGTCCTTGAGTTTCGTGTAATAATTCCTAGAAGTTCTTCAGAAGGAATTTGAATAATAATATATTATTAAAAAAGAAGACAAAAACAACTTGCTGGCATTAATACGTGAGTCACTGACCAAGTTAGTGAGCTAATCCACCTGTTGTTCCCCTTTTCTTACAAATGACAATATCGAATAAGACGTCCAGAGTTGTATTATCGTGTCAGCAGTGAAATGAGTTCCTCTGTCAGAGCTGATGCGGGTTGGTAAGTCGAACCTTGAAAAGACGTGGTTGACTAGCAGAAATGCTGTCATCATTGCAGTATCTTTTGGTGCAGATCCACGCTCAACCCATTTTGTGAACGCGCATGTCACTGTGAGGAAATATTTGTTTCCTCTGGTTGACTTGGTTAAGGGTCCGACCCAATTAATTTGGATAATGGTGGATTTGAAAATCACAACGATCTCCTTAGAGGGGTTCTGGCAAAGTATGTTGGTAATACGGTTGTGTACTTCCAGTAAGGGTGTCGCGTGAGAGTGAGACCTAGTTTTCACAGTGTGGCAGAGGGTTGGAAGAAGACCTGGGAGCAGTCAAGGCTTTGTCCCGGTGTGATAACCAACCGGATGCGCACATTGGAAGCTAGGGGTGGCACGGTGACATTAGATTCGGTCATGACTCGGCACACTTCCGAGATAGTTTGACCGCAGTTTAAATTCAGTGGCATGGCATGAGCATGCGGTGGAGCTGGCGTCGTCAGTGACCATAAGACACTGTTCACTGTGTCTAACTGGACACCAAGGCAGACTAGCATTTCACTTCCGATACATGTTGAGTGTGGCAGCTTTGGTACAATTAGGAAGTGGTGGGAAAATTCTCTCCCATTCCACGACACCTTGAGGACGCAGGTGCTCGTTGACCTAAGGGGGCTGCGGTCAGTAAGTGTGACGAGGAATCGGTCAGAGTGTTTTTCCCATTGCATGGTGGGGGTGAGACCAACCATGAGGTCGAATAGGTCTTGCCTGATGGCAGACCTGTCGGACCACAGGAACAAGGTTACATCATTGATGCGTTGGTTCTGAAGCATAATCACGATAGTTGGTGTTATCTTGGTACCGTTTTGATTTGGTACCGTGGTATGGTTGCTGGTTGTACCACAGAGGGGGCTGCGGTGCTTGCGGTGGAGGCTCTTGAGGAACGTCGGGTGTCTTTTGAATGCAGCGAGTGGGAGTTATTTTTCACCGGGAGCATTTTGCGAGGTGAGGATTTGGCCAAATTTTGTTTGTACAAGAGGTAGCCTCTGACGCGAGATCGCAAAGTTATTTTCTGGACATGGTGTAGGGATCTGCTGTGACGCCAAGGTGTGTACTGGTGAAGGTTTGTGAGGAACAGCTTTTTGAACTGCTCCTTCTCTTCCATGCATGCATCGTTGCGATTAGTTTGCCTGCAGTAAAGTGTGGTAATATTGTTGTGGCAATTTGTTCTTTCCCTTTTTGATTGTATGGACGTAATCGAAGCCTGTTTGGAAAAGTGCGTCGGAAAATTCGTTTGCAGATTCAGACGACTTACATTTTGTTTGCGTCGACCAAAATACTAGAGTTTTAGTGCTCATCGGGGAAGCTAAGTCCTAGTTTGCAAAGTCTCTATGTACCTTTACGGGCTTTTCCCAATTCTGGCAGCTTGGAGCGGTTTGGTTCACTACATCATAAATGAATGAATGAATTAACTTTAGAATGAGCCACTCACTCAAAGGTAAATAAATGCAACGTCACCCTTCAGTAAAACGATGACAAGTCGTCTCATGTCAAGTGTAAACTAATCTCCTCAAACAGCCGATCTCAAGTGTTTGTTTAACATTTATTTCTAGGTTCACAGAGACCATGTGTGAGGGGAGTCAAAAACCTGCGCCCCACCATGAACAAATAATACACTCCTTTACAACGATCTCACCCTCAACAGGAAAGTCCCATTTCACTGTTTCATTGTTAAACTTCGATTCGTCACATTTTGTGTGCGTTTTCGTTATTGTTATTCATGCGTGTTTTTGGAGTCAATGTTCCTAGTTTTGATGTAATTTAGTTTTTTGTAGCCATCGTGTGTATTTTTCTGTCATTCTGTGTAGTTTGTGTAGTTTTCTTTTCTAGTTTTGTGTATTTTTGTTATTGTAATGTACATTTTAGCCTTTTATTGAATTGTGGAAGTCATTATGTTTGCTGTTCTCTTATTTAGTGTGTTTTTGTTGTGGTTTTATGCATTTTGTTGTTGTTTTTTTGTCCATGTTTTTGTGTATTTTTTTGTATACAATTCTGTGTATTTTTGTATTTATCTTGTGTATTTGTCTGTCATTCTGTGCATTTTTCTTTCCTAGTTCAGTCTATATTTCTTTCATTTCGTGTGTTTTTGTTATTGTAATTCACATTTTTATTATTTTGTGTTTTTCATGTAATTTATTTATTTATTTTTTTTGATGTTTCTGTGTATTTTTGTAGCCATATTGTTTATTTTGTGTTGCCCTTTTGTCTATTTTTTCATTATTTAGTGTGTTTTTGTTGTTATTTTGTGTTTACTTTATGTAATTTTTTTTTGTATTTTTGACGTCATCTTGTGTGTTTTTGTACGTTTCCTTTGCACCAGACTTTGACTGAGCTTTCACACCAATACGTAGCGGACTATCTAACAAAACGGAGCCTGGTGATGCTTCAACCAAAAAGTGTTTTTTTTATGCGAAAGCACCTTAAAGTGCTACACACACCATTCATGTTCTGATTAAATATCATTTATTTATCAGATGATATTATGAATCGATAACACTTAACAATAATAGCATTGCATTATTTATTTATCCATAGTTTGACCTGTGGCCTGTTTACGTGTCTGTGTGATTGACAGCTGTCACGTTTTATTTTATTTTTTTGCAAACCAGAACCAACACGTGGCAGAGCCTGTGATTATTTGTGTTGGACTTTTAAGATGAATGATGAGTCCCAGAGTGTGTGTGTGTGTGTGTGTGTGTGTGTGTGTGTGTGTGTGTGTGTGATAGACTTAAACACCCAATAAGGACCCAGTCTGACATAAACACACACACACACAAACAGAGTCCTTCCTGAAGGAGGATGTCAACGACTCCTCAGTGTGTGTGTGTGTGTGTGTGTGTGCGCGTGCTCTCAGGAGCCATCTGTCAACTCTACGTTACACACACACAAACACACGTGTGTGTAACCTGCTCTCAGTCATGGGATAACTTTGGTTATTTCCGCAAACGAAGCATTAACACTGAACTCACACACTTTATCCACCAGCCTAAATCATGACATCGTCTAAAAAACACAGACGGACTCAGAACTCACAACATATTCATGGTAACAACACATCACAGGACTCACATTTACACTTGTTTTTTTTCTAATTCTGCAGAAATAAACAGTTGAACTTTCTGGAACTAGTCATTCTAGATTAAAGATCGGGTACTTTTATCACAGCGAAGCCAAAAAATGTGATTGTATCTGATCAGAAGGTCACTTTATCAACATTCATGTCAGCGTTAAGAAAAATGATCAAAGCGAGTGTTAATAAAGGAAAGAACAAGGAGTTTTGTGTGTGATTGTACTAATTTTATGTATTTTTCTGTCATTCCGTGCACTTTTTTGTAGTATTTTTTGTTTCTTTCATTTAGTGTGTTCCTGTTGTAATAAATTTATTTGTTTTTGGTTTTTTTTGTAGTTTTGATGTCATTTTATGTTTTTTTGTATAATTGTATGTATTTTTCTGTCATTCTGTGCATTTTTCTTTTTGAAGTTTAGTGTATTTGTCTTTCATTTAGAATGTTTTGTTTGTTGTAATATACATTTATTTTGTTATTATTATGTGTTTTTGGAGTAATTTTTTTGTATTTTAATGTTATTTTGATATTTTTCTGTATTTCTAAAGTCATCTTGTGCGTTTTTGTTGTCCTTTTGTTTAATTCTCTCTTATTTAGTGTGTTTTTAATGCTTTTTTGTTGTTGTGCATCTTCATGGACTAATTTCAGTATTTTTAATGTCATCTTGTGTGTTTTTGACGAGGTTTTGTACTTTTTTCTGTCATTCTGTGTTTTTTTCGTTCGTGTTTTGTGCATTACGAGACATTTTGTGTCTTTTCATTGTCGTTTTGGCTATTTTTGTCATCTTTATGTATTTTTTTATTCATCTTGTGTATTTTTATGTCATTCTGTGCATTTTTTTTTAGCTTTGTGTATTTTCATTTCATTTAATGTGTTTCTGTTGCTGTAATATGCATTTTTGTTGTTGTTTAGCATGTTTTAGGAGTAAATCTTTATAGTTTTGATGTCATTTTGTGTTTTAGTTTTTTTTTTGTCCATTTTGTGTATTTGTGTTGCCATCTTGTGAATTGTCTATCTTTTTGTTTATTTTTCCCTTATTTAGTGTGTTTTTGTTGTTGTTTTTTATGTATTTTTGTTCTTAATGGACACGTTCATATTTTTGATGTAGTCTTGTGCGTTTATGTTGAGGTTTTGTCCTGAATTCTGTCATTCTGTGTAGTTTTTGTTGTTGGTTTTGTATATTTTTGTCATTTTGTGAGTTTTAGGAGTTAGTTTGTACATTTCTTTTGGGGACCGCACAAATTCAGACTGAGTGCTGCACATGGCCCCCGGCCCGCCTGTTGCCCACGTCTGTTCTAGCTACTAAACATCATTCTCCTTTTTTTCAGCGCCCTCCTAAAGTCGTGCTTTGCCTCGGGCGTTTTAGAGTTTGATTTGACAGAGAATGCGTGGTGGCAGCGGGGCCGGATAAGGGCTTGGGTGGGGGCCACTTTACTCTGAAGGTCAAGCTCACCCAGCGGGTGTCAGGACTGAATCTGGCACCCGGCACGCTGCCAGTCACTCGTAGCCTGGGAAAAAAACCCCCAGCAAAGTCACTGTGAGATTATTTAATACTCAAGCTTAAGCCACATTCTTAATGTCACAGAATAAATGTAAAGTAAAAAGCTCCATCATTGTTGTTCAGACTCTAAATAGGACAGATTACATCAGCTAGTGACATGTGGCCCTTTATCAGCCACGTTAGACGATGTCCACACAGCGACTGATCCTGGAGATTTAAAGGTTGGAAGCAGAGAGCGACGAGCTTGTCATTTAAAGCCAGATCGACTCCGAAAGTAGCTCATTACAGCGTGTACGGCTTAGGGTCACTGTGGGGGGTCTGACACACACACATGCACATACACACTCTGTAAGATGGTAGAAGAACCTGATCTTGCCTCCATAACACAATCCGAACATAAAAAATGCAGAAATGAATCTGATTTTTGTGTCAAAGGGTTCTCAACCTTGGGGTCAGGACCAAACTAAGAATATTTCTTGAACAATTTGAGCCCATTTTGCCTTTTTTTTACCCTTTTTCGGCAAACTACACCAAACTCACCATATTCTAACCTCTTTTTGTCACTTTTTCTTGATATATTTTTGCTCCTTTGAATGTATTTTTGCCACATCTCTCCCATTTCTGACACTTCTACATCACATTTCAATGCATAATCTGCACACTTTTTCTACTTTCAAGACATGTTCAGCACTTATAAACACTTTCCACCACTTTTCCACCTAGTGTCACATATGTTGACCCATTATTGTCACTTTTAACCTCTTTTCATCATAATTCATCCTTATTTTTGACAATTTAACCAAATTTCTGAGTCTTTCAAGCCTTTTGTGATTTCACTTCCCTCTAAACCAGTGGTTCTCAATCTTTTCAGCCCACATGACCCCCAAAATAAAGGTTCCAGAGAGTGGGGACCCCCACTGTAGCTGAAGGTGGTTGAACACAGACATGAACATTGAAGAACAGTCATGTGGAGACAGGACCATCTATAAGGGGGAATAAAGGGGAGAGATTTTTGGGGTCAATCCATAAAGTCAGTAAAATGATGGTCTATTGTTCTATGAATCCAAATCAATTTTATTTTATTCATTTATTTATTTTTTTAACCTTTATTTAACCAGTAAAGTCTTTTTCACTACAGGAGACGTTGTAACTACACAAAGAAGTACTGAAACCTGGGCATGTTGATCAGTTCGTGTTTTTTCAATAAAATCTAAAAAGAAATGAATAACTTTCTGCATTTATTTGTTGTTCCAGGCATATACCTCAGTATATAGTTCACTAAAGTCAAAGTTGGTTTAAAAGCCACAGGTACAGTAGATTATATGTTATTTTTTTTATTTTAAGTTGTTGGCACATGACATGTTAAAGCCAATGATTTGAGTGTAAAATATGTTTATAAAATATATGTCATATATAATGAAGGTGTACACTTACAGATTAGTTGTTTCTTAAGTCATATACATATATATATATATATATATATATATATATATATATATATATATATATATATATATATACGAATCGTATGCCAGGCAATACACACCCCTACTGAATAATATCCACTGTTATACAGGAAGTTTACGATTATTATAGTCATCTTAAAGATGTAAATCCTTGTTTTAATCAGAAATAAAATGGGTTAAAAGTGACCAAAAATGGTGGAAAAGGTGGTTGAAATGGGATTTAAAAAATCACAGAAATTGGTAAAAAGTTGCAAAGTAGAGTGGATAAAAACATGAAGTAAAAAAGTTTCAAAGTGTCAATATTGGAACAATTATTTTAAACTGGCAAATAATGGGCACGACAAATCGTGAATGTGGTTTAATTGGGAAAAAATAAGCATTAAATGTGGTGAAAAATGACAATAATGGGTCAACATATGTGACATTAGGTGGTAAAAGTGGTGGAAAGGGTTTATCAGTGCTGAAAAATGTGCAGAAAATGTATTGAAATGTGAAAATAAGGGAAAAAAGTGATGAAATCAGGTTAAAATATGGCAGGTTTGGTGTAGTTGCAGATAAAGGGTAAAAATAAGTAATATGTAAAAAATATTCTTAGTTTCTTGAAGCTACGTATGTGCTAAATCAGTGTCCCTGTTTTCTTCTGTGGTGAAAACACAATCCTCTCTCCTCAGCATCTCCAGGCTCTGCTCAGCTGTAACTCCTCCCACATCTCAACACCTCACTTATGCAACACCAAGAATGTCACCAGGGTCACAAACACAGAATAAGATGCTTTCTATACACTCAAGTAAAAATGCCTGATTATGTAACTAAAAGTGTCAGATCTTACAGCAGCATCTATAGTTGTGTTGTGTGCCCACTCAGGGTCACTGCACTGAAACAATCCTGACACATTATTATCACATGAAGAACAGTTGCTTACATAAATACAAAGAGCTGATTATAATAAGATAATAAGCTTTTTACATTACTGACTATGGATATAGATCAAACAGATCTAATTATGTAAAAAACCCCAAAAGTAACTGTGCAAAAGACAACAAAAAACACAAGGCAGCTACAGAAAGAAATTAGTAAAAAAATAATATAAAAATATTGTATAAAAATATAAAAAAATGCAACCCAAACAAACAAAATAACAAAAACACGTAAAGCAACAACAGCAATAATATACAGGATCGACTTTCAACACACAGAACAAGAAAAATAAACAAAAATAAAAGGGAAATGTGCAAAACAACAAAGAAAACACAAAATGATTCAAAAAAAGACAAAATCATTTCAAAAGAAAACACAGAATTAAAACAAAAACACACAAGGCCTCAAAATAATACAACAATGATAAAAGAAAAACTACCTAAACAAACAAAATGACTCCCAAAACACAAACATACAAGATTGCTACAAAATAATATCAAAATAGCAACTTGAACAAACAAAATGACTCAGAAAACCACACCAATATACAAGAACGCCTCCGAAATAACAAAAATAAACAAAAAATACAGGAAAATATACTAAATAACTCTAAAAACACACAAATCAACAACAAACTCCAAAAAACACACAAACACACAAAGGGACAACAAAAACATACAATACGGCCACAAAATTACTTAAATTTGCTATAAAAATATCAAAAAAGTAACCTAAACTAATAAAAAAAAATAAAATATACAAGAAAGACTCCAAAAACACATGCTCTGATTAATGCTCCGATTG
Source organism: Gouania willdenowi (assembly GCF_900634775.1). Lineage (NCBI taxonomy): Eukaryota > Metazoa > Chordata > Actinopteri > Blenniiformes > Gobiesocidae > Gouania > Gouania willdenowi. The sequence continues at coordinate 40,013,936 of NC_041048.1, forward strand.
GCTAATATTGTAAATGCTGACATTACTGTTGATCATGTGACTGATATTGATCAATCAGAGAAGAATCGGTTCCAAAAAACATTGTATATGTGAATAAAATAACAAAGATGAACAACGTTTCCATTGTACACATGAAGTAATCACCAGATGAACAGTAATCAATCAATCAATCAAAGGTTTGATTCCCATGAACACGCTATGATAACGTGTCATTCCCGTTACAACTGATCAGTGCAGATTGTGGAAGGATCCTCTCATAAACTCTGCTTTGTTTGTTTGTTTTCTCCACATGTGCACACATGTTCAATCCTCGTGTGACTCCACATTCAGCTTTTCAGAAGCACGTACAGTAATCCTCACAAACACCATGAGTAGCTGTTCCAGTTCCACCAGTTAAACGCTGCTAAAGCTGCTCCCACTTTGTTTCTTTCAACGTACGCTGAGCATTAGCAGGGACACAGTCCGACTGTAGAGAAGTTAAAACAACTTAAATATGAACCAGAACAGAAAATAATAATAATAATAATATCAGCTAATCCTAAGGCCAAGTAATCATCATTAATGACGGCATTTAGAATAATGACCAATCTGAGCATTAATACAGGAAAGAACAAAGGGTTTCTCTGTGTTGTTTGTTTTCATTTTGGGAATTTTTCTGTCAATTTGCATTTTTTTTTTTTTGTGTTTTTTCCTTGTTCTTTATGTTTGTGCAGTTACTGTGCTTTTTGTTGTCGTTTTGTATATTTGTTTTTGTAATTTTGTGTATTTTGTAAATGTCTTGCATGTTTTGGGAGTATTTTTCCAATTTTTTGTTGTTTTTTTTCCAACATATTTTGTGTATTTTTGGAGTCATTTTGTATATTTTTTTCTTATTTGTTGTTGTTTTGCTTGTTTTTGGAGTCACTTCATGCATTCTTGTTGTCATTTTGTATATTATTTTGTGATTTTATGTATTTTTGTAAATGCCTTGCGTGTTTTGGGGGTATTTTTTAATATTGTATATTTCTTTTTTAAATTTTGTTCGTTTTTGTTGTTTTTAAATTCATTTTGCAATTTTTCTTGTCCTTTTGTGTGTTTTTGGAGTCATTCTGTATATTTTTGTAAATGTCTTGCGTGTTAGGGAGTATTTTTCTGCATTTCTGTATATTTTTCTGTCATTTTCTTTTTTTTCAAAATTTTTTGTCAGTTTTTTTGTTGTTTTTGAAAATAATTGTGTATTTTTCTTGTCCTTTGGTGTGTTTTTGGAGTCATTTTTTATATTATTTTCTTATTTGTTGTTGTTTTGTGTGTTTTCAAAGTCATTTTGTGTATTATTGTTGTCGTTCTGTCCATTTTTTTGTAATTCTGCATATTTTTGTGAATGTCTTGATTGTTTTGGGAGTATTTTTGTGCATTTTTGTCATCATTTCGTGTTTTTTTTTTTCATTTTTCTGTATTTTTTGCTGTGATTTTGAGTACTTTTGGAGGCACTTTTGACATTAACCTTGGGAGCTGCACATGTGGCCCCTGGCAGCTAGTTTCCCCATGTCTATAGTGTGTGTATGGTACTGTACTGTCATGTCATCCTGAGAGCATGGAATGGTATAAAGCCTGAAGCTGCTGCAGAGGAGATGAAAAGATGAAAACAGATGTTGTTGATGATGCCGTTCTAATAAGTAGGTGTGTTTCACCGTCTTCCTTCAACCATAATTAGAACAAGTTTATTTAGAAACGTTTGACTGGTAAAACAAGAAGAGAGAGAGAGGGTTCACTGTGACACTGATACGTCCATCAGAAGCTTCACCTGCAGCGTGTTACAGCACGTCTCTAATTCTCTACATCTAGAATTATTAGCCACAGGGCCTGGCTTAGTTTGGAGAATACGTTGGAACAGGAACGGTTCAGTGCCGAGAGAACTTTGAAACTTCACAAACCCAGAAATAAAAAACAGCCGTTATAGCAGCTACAGATGATCATATTTAATTCAATACGTTTCCATCCATAAGTAGAAAATTATTTGTTTTCATCTCCACTGTAAACACTCACCTATTGACATTGTCGGAAAAGTTTGGTGCATTGTGGGATCTGGAGTCCCATACAGATGCATCGATGCAAGTGTTTTTACATTATTATTACTGTGATTTCTTGTTTTTGCCTCCTAAAAAACACATTTCTGGTGTTTTTACTGAACATTGAGGCAAAACAATGGAGGATGTTTAATTTGGAGTTTACACGGGAATGTAATTTGTATTGTGATGTAGTTTAAAAAGTTGAAACTAGCAAATTATGGGCATGACAAATCGTGAATGTGGTTAAATATGCAAAAAATAAGCATGAAATATGGAGAAAAAAGGTTAAAAGTGACAATAACTGGTCAACATACTGTAAGTGACGGTAGGTGGAGAAGTTGTGGAAAGGGTTTATAAGTGGAAAAATGTCTTGAAAGTGGAGGAAAATAGCAGAAAATGCATTAAAATTTGTTAGAGAAGTGTCAAAAATGGGAGTAATGTAGCAAAAAATGGCAAGAAAAAGTGATGAAAATAGGTTAAAATATGAAAAGTTTAATAAACAATGGGTTTTAAATTGACTCCACATCCCACAATGCAATGCAAAATCAAAACAAACTTTTCAGCCACAATTTCACCCTTTCACAGCAAATGATCTTTAATTTATTGATCTATGAAGCCGACACTTTGTCTTTATCTGCTAATAAATGATCATCCTGATCAACTTACTGTAAATGTGTCCGTGTCTACATTGTGTTACACTGATAAAGAAAGCCAGGGTTAGCATCGTTGCTAGCAGCTCCGTGACACTGACGTGTTGCACATTTCTGTGGTTTTAAACTGGTAAATTAAAGATCAAACTGCTGCCAGAGTCAGTGAAATACAAGTCACTGCTTGAACGTGTGAAGCTTCCTGTAATTCAGATGATGACGGACTGACACTTTTTAATCTGATGTAACAGATTATCACCAAACTGTACCAAAGTGAACGACAGAGAAATATACAAATGATAAAGTAACACAGAGAAGGACAACTTCTATCACAGCGGGGGCCACAAACATGTGTTTGTTTAATCAAAGGGCCACATTATCAATATTTATGTCAGCATTTAAAATAATGAGCAATCTGAGCATTATTACAGGAAACAACAAAGGACTTTTATAGTAATTTTGTGTGTTTTTCTGTCATTCTGTGTATGTTTTGTGTATTTTTCCTGTAAATGTATGTTTTTGTACATTTTATTATATTATATTTATTTAGTATATATATATATATTATATTATTATCAAGAACGTATTATTGCATGCCTTATTTTTAATTTAATCTTTTCTATTCTATTGTTTGCTATTGTACCTTTTTTTAAGCACCTGTAAAGTAAAGCAAATTCCTAGTTGTGAATTCTGTTCATCAACAATGGCAATAAAACATTCTGATTCTGATTTTCTGGAGTCATATTGTGTTTTTGTGTAGTCATTTTGCTTGTTTGTTAGTACTGTGGGTTTGAGGGGTAATTATTTTGTGTTTTTCTTGTCTTTTTGTCTACTTTTGTAGTAATTTTCTGTCATTATGTATATTTTCTTGAGTCATTTTGTGTAATTTTGTTGTCGTTTTGTGTTATTTGGAGTCATTTTGTGTATTACTGTTGTTGTTCTCTTCATTTTTGTATGTTATTGGAGTATTTAATCTATTTTCTTGCAATGTTGTAATTCTTTGTATTTTTTCAAATGTATTCTTGCTTTTGTTTTGTGTATTTTTCAGTCATTTTGTACTTTTACTTTGGGGGCCGCATTAAATTAGCTCGAGGGCCACATGTGGCCCCCGGGCCGCCAGTTGCTGTCAAGTCTGAACTAACGTGGTAGAGAGAGAATAGAAGCACCCTGCACTAGGTGAGCAGCAGCCTGAGGGTCTTTAATGCTGTCACAGGTACGTGTTATAGTACACACACACACACACACACACACAAGTGGTAATAATGGTGTTTAGGAGAGGGGTGGGGGAGGGGGAGGGGCTCTCAAACATCAAAGGCAGCTCCTGTCAAAGATCAAATGAGTTCCTTTAACTGCTGTCAGTGCTGAGCAGGAAAAACTCCCGTCAGTCAGTGTTTCCTTATTTCAAAGAGTCGCTTCACTGCAGCAGTAACAATGAACACGGAGCACAAACAGCTTTTTTTTTTAATTATCATGGAACGTTGCTTCACTGTCAGTTTGCTCAGCGTTTATTAAAGTGCAACAAAGAGTTGAAGCAATGAGCATAATGTGTCAAATCTGTACAAATATGGAAATATTCTCATCACTTTTTGGAAGTTTCTTTAATTTAAAAAATGCCTCAAAGCAAAATGTTGTATGTTTAACAATCCATGTCCCCTTCGTTCTTTGGTTATTCCATTTTAAAACCAGATCAAAACAGTGTTGTTATTGTGTTTTACTGAGTTAAAACAAACCAAAAATACAGAAAAAACAAAAACCAGAGAAGCAGCGTTTTTCTGTATTTTTTTACTTGTTCTGTTTGTGTGATATTTTAATATTTACGGGGAAATTAGAGCGAGAACTAAAGTCCACTACACCTGGTTTCCCTCTCCAGGTCCTGGACCAGGTCTCCTCACACAATAGGACTGTTTAGGATTTATTTCATCAGTTTTCTGGTCCTGCTCATATTTTCATTCAGTCTGTGGATGTTTTTGCTCGTAAAAAGCTGCTCACGTTTATGTTCTGTTTAACGGTGTTATGGTCCTAATAGTATCCAGATAAACTAGTGACTGATTATAGACTGTGAGGAACAATAGATGTTAGAACTTCTACCATTTGACACTTTTTCAAAAACAATTACAGCTTTTTTGAGGGCAGTAAAATATTTATTTTGCTCGTTATAAATACCGCTAACAGCAGCCGTCAACACACACGGAAGTTGATCACAAGAAACAAGGAACACCAGTAGATTCATTACACCACCTCTGGTTCCACATATCATGAGCATGTTTTACATAACGTTCATTTTTTGGTTTTGATTTATTTATGTATCTATAACGTTTCAATTCACCACTAATGTGATTTATGCGAACCAGGAGCAAAACTCCGCCCAGTCACTAGTTGATCTGGATACTATTTGGACCGTAACACTGTTCAATAAAGTTGGCAGATATTCACAGATTCAGATTTCCAGCATCAATAACTCTTTAACAAAACGTCATCAACACATAAATTATATCTCTGTCATCAGTGTGAGGTGGACAATATGATATAAAATCATATTTATTAAACACAGCAGAATAAAAGTCTGTCTGTGTGGTGAGATTAAAACATGAAGCTCTCATCATAGTTTCCTCGTAATTATCCAAATATCACACAAACAGAACCAGATTTAATTTGAAAAAAGAAAAACGCTGCTTGTTTGGTTTTTCTGTTTATGTGTTTCTGGTTTTAAATTAATAAAACAAAAAAAAAAAACTATCAGTTTTTTCCATTTTTAATTTGGTTTTGAAACATTTAACATTGACATTGAAATATTGTTCGTCCATTATTTCAGATTAATTAATTACAAAGTCTCTAATTAATTATTTTTTTTTTATTTATCATAAATAAATGACAAAACTCTAGAGTCAGTGTAGATGATGTTTGGAAAATACCACAATTTTATTTAAAAAACGGATTTTTAATTTTTTTTTTTTACAGCATTTTGAATTTTGTTCTCATGTAAACAATTGGAAGAAGCATCAAATGTCATCGCGCTCCATATGCCGTTTTTTTTTATTTTTATTTTGCGTTCCTGTTCCAGTCATTTTAGATGATGTAAAGAAAATATCAGAATTTTGTTTGAAAAACTGATTCATTGTTTTATTTTTATTTATTTTAATTCATTTTGAATTTCGCTCTCATGCAAACAATTGGAATCAATGCAAAAATGTCATTTTCAAACATCAGTTTTTCACTTATGGAGCCAATAAATCATTAATAAAAACAAATAACCAACATAACCAAAATCCATTTAAATTGGAAAACGTAGCTTCCAATGTCAAATAATGGGGATTCATTTAGATTAATCCAGATTAATTAATTACAAAGTCCCAAATTAATTCGATTCATGTTTTTAAAAACACTGAGGGGCGTGTGGTCGGAACGTAGATGAAGCAGGAAGTGGTTCATATTTGAGCTCCTCTCTCCAAGTGTGAAGAACCTCCATGGCTTCCATCAGCATGTTTGTGGGTTCTTTTCATTACAATGTTTCTCTCAACACAACCACGTCTAATATCTGTATGAATTCTGGGTCTTTTTGTGGGTGAAGAACAAGTGACACATTGGTTGAGGAATGCTGGTGAGATTACTGTACGGTGGGCACACACTGACAAATGAAAAGGAGTGATTACTGTTGGGAGGCACAGCTGCTCACTAAGGCTTAGTCAGTGTGTGTGTGTGTGTGTGTGTGGGGGGGGGGGTAATAAATGTGGTCACTGTGTCACATCAGATAGCACGCTTCATTCAGCAGATCAGAAACACACAAAGATACAGGAAGTACAGATACAATCTGACCATGTGATGATGTAAATCCATTGTGTGTGTGTGTGTGTGTGTGTGTGTGTGTGTGTGTGTAAAGAAAACACAGACATAACAGCGTGTCTCTACAAACATCAGTCCCACATGTTAAAAACACCCCGAAACCATCAACCTACAGCATTAAACTCACATGTTTCTTTACAGCAGGGGTTCTCAACCTTGGGGTCAGGACCCCATTTGGGGTTGTGAGACACTGGTTTGTCTGCAACTACACCAAATTTGCCATATTTTAACCTATTTTCATCACTTTTTCTTGCTCCTTTTAATGCATTTTTTGCTACATTACTCCCATTTCTGCCACTTCTCTATCAAATTTTGACCTTTTCTGCACATTTTTTCCACTTTCAAGACATTTTTAGCACTTATGAACCTTTCCACCACTTTTTCACCTAATATCGCATATGTTGATCCATTATTGTCACTTTTAACATATTTTCACCGTACTTAATGATTATTTTTGCCAATTTAACCACATTCACGATTTGTTATGCCCATTATTTCCCAGTTTAAACTAATTATTCCAATATTGACACTTTGAACTATAGGGCCATAAATGGACCAAAACTCATATCTCAATAAGTTTTCTTCAAAAAGGCGATATACGATGTAAATCTCAATGTTTTTCATTTTTTGAATTCAATAAAGTCAGACCAGGAAAACTATTTCGCTGCCTCTAAAGGTTCCTTTTGGTTACGTCACTGTCGTAAACACTATAAACACTTGTATTACCGTAATATACCACATACTGTAAGTATCACGTATACCGTAATTTGCAGTTTTTCTCTCAAGTTTTGGAATTCTGAAAAACAAAACAGTAGCAATGTATTTAGTATGTGATATAAATATTACTAGAACTATATTCTTGCTTTTACCCTTCATCGTTGGCTGTTGTAACGAGTGAATTAACCCGTTGTGGTTAGGGTTGGGTGATGTATCGAGATTCAAGTATATCAAGTTTTCTAATTTGGCGATGTAGAAAATAACATTATCTCCTATATCTTTATATATATTTTATAGCTTATTTTGTATTAAAATGCATCCTAACCCTGACCTTCCTCTAAACAAGACACACTACAGAACTCACTCACACGTGCTGTCCCTTAGAGGAGAAAAAGACTAAAGTGGCGCATATTGTGCAGCTTTTTGGTAATAAATGTGAATGTGGGTCATTTAACCTTTAACTGTCTTTCTGGTCAGACTTTATTTGATATAAAAAATATCTAGATCTGTATCAAATATCGCCATTTTGAGAAAAAATAGAGATATGAGTTTTAATCCATATTGTCCAGCCCTAATTGTGGTGTAAATATGATAAAAAATTAATTTAAAATCTATGATATCAGAGCAGTTATTGGTCATTATTATTTAAGAACATGAACCTACTTAACTATTCGTGGCGTGTTGTTTGTACTTCGATGACGTCCGCGCCCGTCACTGGAGGAAAAGTGATCCTTTCTTGTTTCAACACATGCTGAATGCAATCAATCATAGGGGGCGGGCCCTAAAAGGCACTCCCATAACACACACCATTAACCAAAGTGTCTGTCCACACACACACACACACGCACACGCACACGCACACGCACACGCACACGCACACGCACACGCACACGCACACGCACACGCACACGCACACACACACACACACAGTGTCAGTTTAGAGATGTGATGCCTTGCTCTTTACCACCATCGCCCCCTCGTTACCTCTGCCCCACACGCCCTAGCACTCCTCCTGACGACCCTGGGTTTGTCAGCTCTATAATTAGTAGCCATTAATGTGCCCCGCCCCCCTGCTAGATACACTCCCCTTCCTAACTAATGGCACCAATTTGTATTGGCTGTCAGCTGTGATGCAGAGAGAGACGGTCTTATCTACGTCCCGTTGCCTGCCGGGGAGGGCCACGTGCTGACAGACAGGGAAAGTGGCTGAGGGGGGGGGCGGGGGGTAATATCAGTTCATTTTTGTGTTATCAAAAGACGAGGCATAATTATAGCTGCTGTGCTGCAATGGTCGGGGGCCAGGAGATTTTAGGCAAAACAAGACAGCAGCCGTAAGCGGTTAAAGGCCAATTTCAGACGACAATACAAAAATACACAAACTGCTTTTAGACAGCACGGAGATGACTGCTGGGCGATATGGACCCAAATTCATATCCATATTTTTTCTCATGATTGTTCGTGATTAACTCAGCTGCTGATGTGAGAAACACACACCCTGAAGCAGCGTTTGACAACCTCACAATCACAATAGCCACTTAAATATCCATGTGTTTTACTGTAATGTGCAGGTTTTTTTTTCTTTGAAAACAATAACAAGAGTGTGTGGATAACAAAGGAAAATCGCTATGGTAATAAAGCTTTGTGTCTACAGACTCATGCATATGCAAAAAAACCCCAAAACAGGGCGGAGCACTCTGAAGGTGACTTTTCAGGCGAGTTTGGGAAAATGAACCTCAAATACTATATTGTTGTGTGAAAAACTAGCAACACTAGACCTTTAAAGAGAAAGTATATAGGAAGCTGCTACACTGGCTGGATAAACAGGGGAAATACTATAGAGCTGTGACATGTAGAGAAAACATGTTGATGGTGTGGAAGAAGAAGAAGAAGAAGAAGAAGAAGAAGAAGAAGAAGAAGAAGAAGAAGAAGAAGAAGAAGAAGAAGAAGAAGAAGAAGAAGAAGAAGAAGAAGAAGAAGAAGAAGAAGAAGAAGAAGAAGAAGAAGAAGAAGAAGAAGAAGAAGAAGAAGAAGAAGAAGAAGAAGAAGAAGAAGAAGAAGAAGAAGAAGAAGAAGAAGAAGAAGAAGAAGAAGAAGAAGAAGACTGTTTGTTACACATTTTAGTTTCTTCTCTTTTCAGAGTAATGACCGTTGTTACTCTGTAGATGAACCAACGCTGAGGTCCAGCACCAGGAGGTTGTGAAACGTGAATAACTGGAAGGAAAGTAAATCCTCCCTGGAGGGTCTTGATCTAATGGTGAACATCTGCACAAACATCGCCCTGCTTTAACCTACGGTACGTGTTTTATTAACGTCTCCATCCTAACGCTGACGTGTGTGGAACACAACAAGGTGTGAGTGAAGTCTTAATCCTTTCATACCTGAACCCTCATATATTTCATCTCCTTCTCCCTCTTTAAGAGTCAACCGTCCTGCTATAATGATCATCTGATGCTATTTAAACACAGCTCTACAGGTTCTGGTCTACAGTGAAGCCATGGTGAAGCGGTCCCAGGAGGTCAGAGGTCACAGTGCTCTACGTTGTGGTTTAATCTAGGATTAGCTCAGGGTTAGCGTTATCTCTGCTCAGCCTTGTGGAATCAGGAAACAGGGATTGCCTGAGGTGAAGTGGCATTAGTGGAGAGACGCTCCACAATCACACACTGAGCTCATGTTCAACAGCCGCGAGGAAGAGGAAGAATAAGCACAGGAAGTAGAACTCAGTGACAACTACAGCAGATATATATATATTCACCTGGGAGGTTTCAGATCAATGTTAGACTATACTAACCTTGCCTGGCAGATGGATTCTCCAGAATCCATCTTATACTGCTCCCACTATTAGCATAGCTCCAAATCAAAATAGAAATATGTTGACGCAGGAGGATAAACGTGTGGAAGCTGCGATTAACTCAGTTTTAGAAAAATCCAGCATTTCCTTTTTGAAAGAGCAACAGCGAGAGGCGCTTTGTGCATTTTTTGGACGGTAAAGACGGCAAAGCGGAGCCTTATTGTTGTTGTAGCAGCGTCTCTGCGTCGCATGCCGATGACGATATCATCATTTGTTACCGTGTAATTGGCTAAAACAAATCATGGTGGACAGGCACTTCGCCCAATCAGCATCAAGCATTCTGTTCATGTCCCTCCCTGGTTCCAAAAGGATTCGACCAGACACAGACACAGATCCATGTGGAGAACTGGAGTTAGAGGGAGGGGCTACACATCAATCTGGCCAGGTTACGACTATAATCCCCTTCAGGAGAAACTACACAGTCATCAGTTCATCACTATCACGTTTGCTGACTAAGCGCCAGATCAGCTACTAACCTGACACGTTGGATTGAGTCTATCAAGTACACAAAGTCGCCATTTGTTCCACTTTTTTTTTACATCTTGTCGTCTTCATCTTGTGTTTCATATGACATTCTCACAAACGGCCTTCAGTGCTTTCGCTCACATCTGTTCATGTTTCCCTCTCTACATAACCAGGCATTACGTTTCCTGTTCTTAGAAGGAGCAACTTCACAAAGCAGTTCACGGTGCGTACAATCGTACACATCAGACGTGCGCAAGCAGCAAGTCATGTATAAAATGATTCCAAAAACACAGAAATTACATAAAAATACAAAAGGATAAGAAAAATACACAGAAATATAAAAGAATTATATACAAAATTACTATAAAAACACAATATTGTCGTAGAAACACACCAAAAGGCATGATAAATACACAAAAAAACTGAAAAATACACAAAAAAAACTGAAAAATACACAAAATGAGTTTAAATATACAAAATGACAACATAAATACACAAAATAATGACAAAAATGTGCAAATTGAATTTAAAACACAGAAATAATAACAAGTACACAAATGACTGCAAAAAAATACAAAATGACAACATACAGTATATTAAGAAAATGAGAAGATGATATACAAAATGTCTCAGAATACACACTGACAGAAAAATATATACAAAAATAAAGGAAAAATGTACAAAATTATGAAAAAACTAAAACGTAACAAATAAAAAAACCTACCAAAAATGACAAAAAAAAAAAAAAAAATACACACAAAATCTGAGAAAATCATACAAATGACAAAAGAAGAAACCACAAAGTGTTATTTATAAATCCAACTCCTCGTGCAAATGATCTAAGCATGTCCACATACAAAATAAATAAAAAATCTGTCTCTACACTTGTTATTTGTTGTTATTTTGGAGAACGCTGAGGTTTTTGAAAGGTTGAAAGGAATATTAAAACATAAAAACAACCTTTACTGCTGAACTTTGGTTAGTTTTTTCTAAATTCATGTTTTTTAACGTGATGACAGAATCCACTGCAGGGATTTTATTAAACATATTTACTTTGTGTCAGGAGTGACACATAATGTTAAAAAATGTGCTTTCTGAAATGTAATGAACTAAAACTTTAAACCTTTTCGCTTTGAGGACTTTTTTTTAAAAAATGTTTCGTATATTAAATGATCTGAGTTTTAAGGACTTTTCCGTGTCACAGGTCCATCATAACACTCCCAACATGTCAGCAGACATTATAAAGTGTAAACTCAGAGACAGATTATCCTGGGTGGGGTCACAGAACGGGAAACCAGTTGTTGGTTCTCCTTCCTGAGAATGACAGGGAAGGACAGCAGCCATTGTAACTGGTCCCAGTCTCTTCCTCCCATAGCTTCCTCATCCTGTGTCCATGCTTCATCTCCAGAAGAAGAAGAAGAAGAAGAAGTGGACATTCACTTGTGTACTGGTGTTGTGGGGACTTCTGTCGCTCATTCATCATCAGACCCATTTAGAGGCTGGTGGGAAATCCTGACCATTGTTGAGCCTCTGAACATGAGCTAAGGTTGGATTCACCACTGATTCCCAGGCTTTTGGAGACAGGAAGTAGTTTTTTAGCCTGTGTGTCAGCAGTTTCTTTGTGTTCTTTCTTTATCCAAACAGCTGATGGGAAACGTCCACAATCAGCCTTTTTAGCCCCAACGTCAGGTTTAGAACTGCTGCTGTCCCACAGGACGCGTTGGTTTGGATGAACTTTACGGGAGGGTCAAAATGCATTTAAATACAAACAATCGGCAAAAAATCAGCAAGTTATTTTTGAATAACTTGCTGATCACTCCAAAAGTATTTGCATCCCAAAGTCACCAGCCTTGGCGTCACCATAGACAGTGATTTTAAATTTGATAAACAGATCAATGGCGTTTTAAAATCGGGTTTTTATCATCTTCGTCTTTTATCCAAAGTTAAGCCTTTTTTATCATTTAATCTTTTTGAACAAGTCGTGCACGCTTTTATTTCAAGCCGTCTGGACTACTGCAACGCACTTTACTCGGGCATCAGCCAAAAGGCACTTTACCGCTTGCAGTTAGTCCAGAACGCAGCGGCACGACTTTTAACAGGGACCAAAAAGCGTGAACACATCACCCCAATCCTTGCTTCTTTGCATTGGCTCCCTGTTAAATTTAGAATTGATTTTAAAATTTTATTGTTTGTTTTTAAAGCTTGGAATGGACTGGCCCCTCAGTATATCACAGACCTCATCCAAATTTACCGACCCTCGCGCGCTTTGAGGTCTGAGGGCCAGCTCCAGCTCGTGGTTCCGAAGGCGAACCGTAAAACTAAAGGGGACAGAGCGTTTTCCGTTGTCGGCCCTAAGCTGTGGAACGCTCTTCCCCTCCACATCCGTACGGCCCCCACCGTGGAGTGTTTTAAATCTCGTCTCAAAACTCACTTTTATTCTCTGGCTTTTAGCACCGCGTAAGTTGTGTGGTCCTCTGTGTCTTTTATTTTATGTTTTTGAGTTTTATTCTTATTTATAGTTTTTAGTGTGTTTTTATTTATATTTATTCTTTTAAACTGTTTTATTTTTATTTATTGTTTTATACTCATTTAGTGGCAGAGCTCATTTGTATTGTTTTGGTTTTATTGTTGTGGTCGCATGTTCAGCACTTTGGAAACGTTTTGTTGTTTAAATGTGCTATATAAATAAAGTGGATTGGATTGGATTGGATAATTTGTTAAAGTTTCATTTATTTAAACAGCTGCTTTTCAGGTAATTTACTTTGTCAAAAGAGTTGCACTGATGAGGAGATCAGTCAAACTATGAGCTTTGGCTACAGTTTAGTGACTAAAATGTACATTGGGATGATCAAAGTATTATTTTTAATCATTTTAGTAATATTAAAAAGAAAAGAGAACAAGAATTTGACACATATGTTAAGGTTTTTTTCAGGAAATTCACATTGACCTTCATGAGATAATTTCCTGAAAAACAGTTGAAATCTGAACATAAATGAAATCTAAATGAAATCTTAACATATTAGATGCAGTGATTTCTAATAGTGTAAAACAGTGATTTCTGATAGCGTAAAACAGGGATTTATGATAGCGTAAAGCAGTGATTTATGATAGCATAAAGCAGTGATTTCTGATAGTGTAAAGCTGTGATTTCTAATAGTGTAAAACAGTGATTTCTGATAGTGTAAAGCTGTGATTTCTAATAGTGTAAAACAGTGATTTCTGATAACGTAAAACAGTGATTTCTGATAGCATAAAGCAGTGATTTCTGATAGTGTAAAGTAGGGATTTATGATAGCATAAAGCAGTGATTTCTGATAACGTAAAACAGTGATTTCTGATAGCATAAAGCAGTGATTTCTGATAGCGTAAAGTAGGGATTTATGATAGCATAAAGCAGTGATTTCTGATAGCGTAAAGCTGTGATTTCTAATAGTGTGAAACAGTGATTTCTGATAGCGTAAAGCAGTGATTTATGATAGCGTAAAACAGTGATTTCTGATAGCGTAAAGCTGTGATTTCTAATAGTGTAAAACAGTGATTTCTGATAGTGTAAAGCAGTTATTTCTGATAGCATAAAGCAGTGATTTCTGATAGCGTAAAACAGTGATTTCTGATAGCGTAAAACAGTGATTTCTGATAGCATAAAGTAGTGATTTCTGATAGTGTAAAGCAATGATTTCTGATAGCATAAAACAGTGATTTCTGATAGCGTAAAACAGTGATTTCTGATAGCGTAAAACAGTGATTTCTGATAGCATAAAGTAGTGATTTCTGATAGCGTAAAGCAGTGATTTATGATAGCGTAAAACAGTGATTTCTGATAGCATAAAGTAGTGATTTCTGATAGCGTAAAACAGTGATTTCTGATAACGTAAAACAGTGATTTCTGATAGCGTAAAGCAGTGATTTCTGATAGCGATAGCGTTTGAAAGGGTCAGCGAGTTTACCAAGCAGATTTAGCCATCCCAGTTTGCCACTGGTAATCTCCCTGCAGTTAGCAGGGTGATAAACGCAGCCTGATAACGGCGTGAGAGAAGAGGATTGAGTGTGTGAGAGGGACTCCTGTCACACACACACACACATATGTAGATAGCATGCACACATACACACGCCAGGGTAGACACACAGAACTCAGTTTAGTTTTGTTTGTTTATATTCAAAGAAAATGCACAAAATAACAGAAAAATACAAAAAAAAGACATTTCATACAAAACAGCAACAATCATTCAGAAAGACCAAAAAAATGTAAGACTACAATAAAATGATGCAAAATGAGTACAAAAACACAGAAAACAAGTACAAAAATATATAAAATGACAGTAAATTACACAAAATGACTGAAAAATACACAAAAAAACACAAGATAACTATAAACATATATAACTGAAAAATCTACAAAACCACAATGAAAAGACACAAACTTACTCCAAAAACAAAGAAAACTACTAATAAAAAACAAAATAACAAATATATACAAAGTGACAACAACATGATGCAAAGTGACGCCAAAAACACACAAAACAACAATAAAAATGTATAAAATGAATGGATGAAAAAATACACAAAAAACACAGAAGAGGAGTACACTTACAGTATATAACTGGAAAAACATACCCAATGACAACAAAAACGCAAAATAACAAACAAAAAACATAGAAAAATGACATGTTTGTGACTTCCTCCTATAGCCACAATATGATGGATACAAAGTGAAAGTGGTCTCTCTACACCTGCAAACGGAGTCGAGACGTGAGGAAATGAGGTAAGAGCACGTTGGAAGTGTGAGGACGAGGGAAAACAAGCGGCGTGTGAAAGGTTCACAGTGGTTCCTCTGAGGTGGAGTGAGGAGGTGTTTACTCTGGCACCCTGGACCCAAACCTCTGACTTTCAGAAAGAAAAAGCATCCACTCTCTAAAGCCTTCCTCCTCCCCACCCTCTGCACCCTCCCTACCCTCCCCACCCTCCCCACCCTCTGCACCCTCCCTACCCTCTCCACCCTCTCCACCCTCCCTACCCTCCCCACCCTCTGCACCCTCCCTACCCTCCCCACCCTCCCCACCCTCGCCATAAACACTTCACCTCAGGAAATGTGCTTTTAAAATCAGGGAAGTCTAATGAGTCTGAGTATTTTCTACCATGAGGTGAACATTTAAACGTGCACTATAGACGGAAATGTGCTTGTCAAGAAGTATTTAGTGATTTTCAGGTCAAGCCGTGACATGTAGAGAGACTTCTGGAGTGAAATTCAACTCCACAGGTTGATTTTAGCTGAGCTGCAGCTACACAGCCATACATCTTTCTTTCAGCGCTGCGTGTACATTACCCAAATTAAATATCTTACAATAACAGAGTTACACAGTGCGATGGAGTGGATTTAACTGTAAAATAGAGCTGCTGCTGCTGTGGTGCCTCTGGTGGAAAAAGCAGCAAGGTTGTTTGATCGATCGATCCCCCCAAACCCCACCCCAGTTTCTTTCCTTTCAGACGTTATCTGTGGATAAAGAAGTGCTGCTGTGATAAAAAATAAAAAAAATGCCCTGAGTGGAGCCCAAACTCAGGCGTCTGCTGGAGTTGTGAAGGTGACCTCTGTGACGGAAATACTAATCGTCAATCATCGATTAGCGGGAGGTTTAGCTCACTCACTCTAGGGCTAGTCTTTCAACTCTAATCAATATCAGACCAAACAGAGACACCACGCCTTTAGGAACACTGAACACAACAAAACACACTGAGACGACTGAAGGACTTCAGTTTTTGTCTGTCGGCCCAGACTCAAGAATCACATGACGTAATGAGGTCAATCCATGTATCCTTCCTTCTTTGGTTATTACGTTTTAAAACCAAATCAAAATAACAAATAAACAGTGTGGTTTTTTTGTTTTACCGACTTAAAACCAAAACAGAAAAACCAAAAAACAAGGGGTACACGGATTACGTTTTTCTGTTTTAAAGTTAAATCCTCTGTTTGTGAGATATTTGGATATTTAAGGAGAAACTATGGATGCGAGCTTCACGTTTTAATCTCACCACACAGAGTGGACCCACAGACGGGGGCGGACTTTTACTCCCTGACAAAAAAAGGAGCATAAGTTACATTACTAATGAACTGGTGAATAGTAATGTTATTAATAAATAAATTAATCAAAACAAAAAAAAATGGATGTTACAAAAAGCACACACGACATGTGACTAAAGGAACCAGAAGTGGTGTAATGAATCTACTGGTGTTCCTCGTTTGTTGTGATCAACTTCCGTGTGTGTTGACGGCTGCCGTTAGTGACTAGAGGTATTATAATGTGCACAAAATATGTTTTTTTTACTAAAAAAAGGAAAACCGACATGGAGAAGCAACAGTCTAACGTCAACAAAGTCTCTACAGTTGTGCACGTTCACGAGAATGCCAATGGTTTTGAACCAGGGAGGGGGGAGCGTGGTTGATTCCATTCCACAATTATACATACTGCAGCTTTAATAGGCTTTTTTTCAAAGTATTGATTTCACATTTCAAGTAATCAAATGTTTTTCCTTATTTGCAAATATACAATCACAAACATAATTGAAAAATATTTCTGTTTAAATACAAAATATAATATAATATAATATTATATATATATATACACATAACATATATATAACATAAAAACTGAATGCCATACCTACAGAAAAAGTTCTACATGTGACTGTGTGCATACGTAAAAAACAAAACAAAAAAAAAAAACAACTGTCAACTCCTTTTAGTCTTTTTAAACTGTAAAAATTTAGCAGCAGATTTGCCTTTTATTAAGAATAAGATCCTCCTCAATGAAAAAAAAAACAAAAAAAAACAAAACTATGAAGTAAAATGAATAAAAAAACAGAAAAACCATATAATGTCAAGGTAATAAACCTATAGAAAAGAGCAGTGCTGCGCTCAGTAAAGTGGTAAAGTGCAGGTGAAAAGGTTGACGGTCGGTCTGTGATTCCTGGATCATATATTTGACATGGAATCATGTGTTAATCCACAGAAAAGCCTCTGATGGGTCTTCCTGCCAGGACCATTTCTGCCGTTAAGCCGAGTGTGAGGAGTGCACGCTCTACTCTCTCTGCTCCTCCATAATGACTCATTGATCCCTGCCTGTCTGTATATCAGATAATGGGCATCATCATCATCATCATCATCATCATCATCGTCACAGTGAGTGTTTAGAGGTCAGAGCTGGATATATTTCATCAAAACGTCTCAAAAGAACAAACAAACGTCTCATAACCTGACGAGTGAAACGTCTTTTTTCACTTCCATAACAAACTCATATTTTACACATTCACAGATATTCTGGGAGCCTTAAAGTGACCCCCGAATATTTAAAGCTTACAATGGGACTCCCAAACACCAACCAGTGAAAAGACTCCCAAACACAGCCATTTAGAACTTTTTGACATAACAGCAGGGATTATATATGTGTGTGTGTGTGTGTGTGTGTGTGTGTGTGTGTGTGGGGGGTTAGAGAAAGTCCAAATGAGCAACCATCTCACAGTACAGTATGGAACTATTCTACTTATGAAGGTATCATGCAAAGTGATTTAAAATAGAAATTAATGCAAATATAGGCAACTGGTGGCCCTATAGGTTTAAAAAGATGGACAAAAAATCCAACAAAAATACACAACATTACAAAATACTGCACAAAAGGACAACATACAAATAAAAAAAACAAGAACAAAAGTGACTCCAAAACACAAAATCATAGCAAAAATACACAAAACTACAACAAAACAAGACCAAAGTGAATCCAAAAGACAAAATCAAAACAAAACCCACAATAAACATACACAACATTACAAAATATTGCAAAAAAGGAAGCAAAACAAAAACACACATATTGACTGCAAAAACACACAAGGTGACTAAATGACTGTATACACACAAAACCCCAGAAAAATGTACAAAACAAGAACAAAAGTGATTCAAAAACACAAAATCACAACAAAAAAAACATTAGAAGATATTGAAAAAAACGACCACAAAAACACAAAAGTGACTCCAATATATAAAACCACAGCAAAAACACACAAAACCACAACAAAAACACACAACATTACAAAATATTGCACAAAAGGACAACAAAAACACACAAATGTACACCATAAACATATGCTGACTAAAAATATATAGAAAAAAACAGAACAAGAACAAAAGTGACTGCAGAATACATCACAACAAAAATACACAACATTACAAAATATTGCAAAAAGGACAACAAAAATACACAATTTTACTCCAAAAACACATAAGACGGCTAAATATATACCCACACATTGAGAACTGAGATATGAATTCTTGAAATTTTGCCAAATGATGAGTTTGAACTGATCCAGAATCACTGTATTGATCCAGATTCCCTCCAAAATGTAATTAAATCTTCCATGGCCTCAGGTCTATTTTTGGTTAAAAGTTTGTCAAAATCTGTTTAGTTCTGATTACAAAGAAATAAATAAATGCTGGTGAAAGTTATTTTACTAACACACAAACTGACAGAAAAACAGACGCTAAAACATAATCTTACCGCTCCGCGCTTGGTGGAGGTAATTACTCAAGTAGGTAAAAAAAACGCACACCAACAGAGATCAGCCACTTTGGTCAAAAATCACCTGAAAAACACTGAGCGGGTGAAACTATCTGCAGTTTTATAAGAACGTTATATTGAATACAATCACATTAAGCTGCTTTTAACTCTTTAAGTCAGTGTTTGACTTCCTCTTTATATCCTCAGTGATAGTTCAGACCACAAACAAACATAATCCACGTCTGAGGGGAAAACTAGTGCTAAAGATCAGAGCGGCTAACAAAGCATTTTTTTAAATTCTGGAAATAGTTTTTCTGGTAAAAGAACCCGCGACTGTTTTTACAAGTTTGGCCTGAAAGCTTCTTAACCCTTAGAAGGCGACGATGCACCGGCACGTCCTAATCACATGACCAATTTAAGACAACCCCCACGGCCAGATGCAGCCTCACAGAGTGTCCATTTGATGATGAATCAAAACTATATACCAGTTTTTATATGATCTTGATAGTTCAAATAAAATAATAGTTATTATGGAATGAAACGCTGCTCTTTTACTGATTATTTTTGTTGTGTTCTGTGCAGAAATGAACAGTAAAGACGGGCCGTTAAGTGTAAAATACGCCTCTTTCCTATTGGTGGAAAGTGTTAGGCCTGTGCTGTCTTATTAGTGGTCAGAAACTAACCACTAATAAGACAGAAACTGTCCCAATCATTTGTGGCATCTGATTGTGATGTTTTGTAAAACGTGGTATTTGATGATTTGGGAGAAAATGCCATAAAACTTGTTTTTTTGTGAGCTTGTACATATGTTTTTGATAATTATTACACTTTGTTTTCATTCCTATTCTGCAAATCAGTTCATTAAACATATTTGTGGTTTTCACAGTAAAAAGACCCATTTTTTTCTACTCAGATTTGGTGTTTTTTGTGTGATTTTATACAGTGTGTGAAAATTAACAACTAACTATATATTCATACAGCTGAAGTAATGCTGAACAGAAATTATACCAAACAAGGCAAGGTAAACCATTTTTATGGTGAGATATAAAGTCAAAAATGGCCACTTATACCCTGGACTCCAGAGGGTTAATGTGAAAATATTTTCTCATTTTCTTGTGTTATGGAAATCTTTCAACATACACTCATATATGTCTGATAAAATAAAGTCAAAAATGAACCAACAGATCATTTGTGAAGTTTATCCAGAGCTCTGGCATGAACCAAAAGGTACAGATGAAGAGTCTCTCTTGTGGAAAATAACAGCACAGATTTATTATAGGATACAAAGGAAAACTGGGGAGAAAGGCTCATAGTACAGGGGAAGGGACACCTGCAATAACGTAGTTATGAGATTGTCTGACACTGAGAATAAGCTTTTTATAAGAACAAGTTCAGATGAACTACGGCCGGGCCCGCGGAACGTCTCCACGCCGAAAAACACGTTCCCGAGAATTCAGTCAAATGACTCGTTTCCACCGAGTAAGAAAAGGTCTCAGAGAGGCTCTAGACATCCGCTCATACGGACTAATGGGCTCCATTCATTTATTGGTATGTGTCAATGATTCGGGACCACCAACTGTTGCAATATTTGACTCACAAATACAAATACAAAAAATACAAAAACAACTTTAATGCAAATTGACAAAAAAAGGGGGGGGGCCCCTTGGGCCCTTAATCGAATTGAGCGAGGCATAATCATAATGTACGTTGAATTACCTTTGAAACGATACATCACACAACTATGTTCCCATACATTTGGAAATTACCGGAAATGGGAGGTGGACCCCCGGACCCCGTTTAAAAAAATGGCTCAGAGCGTCTCATCATATTCATTCATAGAGTATTTATACCAAACTGCATTCCGATCAAACGAGAACTAATGGAGGAGTAGTCATTTGAAAAATGGCGCCCCCTGGCGCCCCCATGACATGTGCGAGGTAATGAGCCCCATTTATATATTGGTATGTGCCAATGATTCGGGACCACCAACCGTCGTAATATTTGACTTGCAAATAAATGAGAAATAAACTTCTGTTTTGTTTTGTTTTTTGGGCCCCCCTGGGCCCCAAATCAAAAATGGGGCTCCGAGCGTCGACGCGTACACATCCATAGATTATAGCTACCAAAGTTCAGCCTGATCCGTTCACCAATAACAGACGAGTAGTGATTTTAACTAGTGGCGTTTTGAGTCTTGTTGCCGGTCTAAAAATAAGGACGTGCTTTGTAATTTCACACCAGCATCATTGATGGAGTAAACCAATGAGGACAGCTTTTATTGGCTTTCATTGATTGAAACTAATGTGATATTAAACTAATGTGGTCATTAAATGAGTTTACGCTCCATTTGTTCTAAATGAGCCAAAAAAAATCCTGACCCCTTGATGATATAATCTAATCCCCCACTTGTCCTGGGAGGGTGGGGTGGGGGGAGGGGCTTTCTGCAAATAATGGCACAATGTGTCCAAATATTTTCCGTGCAGTGAACCCTCCTTGGCTGAGAAACAAGTCATACATCTTGGCTGAATGCTCCACATTCTCCAGATGAAGTAGCCTGCGGAGGAGGATTAGTCTCTCCTCACTCTGGGGCTCCACCAGCGCTATGCTAGTTATGCTAGCTCTGTTTGGACTTGTCGGCCTTAATTGCAGCATCAATTTAAATGTTTTGTAGAAACAGAGCTGGGGCGGGTGGGTGGGCGGGGCCAGCAGCCGAGGCTTGTTTCACAGCTGTGCCCCCGGCTTTGGGCTGACGTGGTACCGAGCAGAAAAACTACAAAACTACAAAACTACGACCTAACAACAGAGTTGCTGCACCAATGGAAAAATGTTTGAGTGTAAATTTGATAGTTAATCTCTACTAGTGCTCACTTTTATACACATAAACTCAATTTAGGTTTACTAGTGCAGTGTTTCTCAAATGGGGGTACGCAACGGCACTAGTAAATATTTTATACTAATAAAGCAAATACAGGCTCGCCATTGGCTTTCACAAATATTCCAACCAATCAGAGAGCTGGATTTGGTTCTAATTCCTCCTACTTCATTTGCAGGGGTGTCAAACTCATTTTAGTTCAGGGGCCAAATAGGGAGCTGTTTAATCTCAAGTGGGCCAAACAAGTAATTTCAACATTATTGTGCCATAGTACGCACTTTTACATAAAATACTAAATATGTAAGAAACTGACCATATCCAAGCAGCAAGTGATAAATCCCAACAGGATGTTCACTTTAGCTTTCCAAGATTTTGTGACAAATTTCTATTTAATTCAGGAAAATATTATGTATTTGAAGGTTTTTTAAGAATTTTTAGTTCTTTTCAACAGTTTAACATTAAAAATGGCTGCAAACATGCTTTATCATTGAATTTCATTTACAACAGGGGTTTGAAACTCATTTTAGTTCAGAGTCCAAATATGGAACAGTTTGATCTCAAGTGATTTAACATCAATTATGCCCTAGTTTTTTTATATCAGTCGCTGCTAAATCTTAGTTTAAAAAATATTTGTGAGCAATTTTTGTGTCATTTAGTTAAATTGTTTGTAAGAAATTTGAGTTCTTTCCGCAATTTGCAATTAAAAATGACTACATTCATGTTACATACACTGAAAGCCCCTAAATATATTGTAGAGTTTCATTAAATTGGTCAATTTGAGATATATCTACAACTGGATTATTATGTAATTTACACTTTAATTCATATTTTCTGTCATATATAACCTGCAGATGTAGATGGAATTAAATTAATCTAAAGCCCAGCAAAACAATTCAGATTTGTATTTGTGTTTCAAACATTTGATGTTTAAAGCCTTTAGAAAACAGAATGAAAAGAGGTGTTTTTAGTTTCTCATCACAGCTCAGTGAAAACCAGTGAACGAGGCCAAAATAACACAGTTATTGGTGTAAATGAGTGTGTTTGATAGTGTCACCTATTAGCTGTGGCCCCTATGAGACCTTTGATGGGTTGATGGTTAAATGTTGGGCTCAGTGTGAACCTGGAGGACTGTGAGAACCACTGTTTGTTAAAGGAAATAAAAAATAACAAAGTAAGACAAAAAAACCTCCCGTGGTTAAACATTTAAAAGATTGAAGACAGGAAACGTTGTTTTACAACAACGGAGAGTTGAAATGTTTGGAGACAAACTTTGTCCCACAGGAAAAGCTTTACTTTCCAACTCTTTTTAGGATCATTCCTGATCCAAAACAATATTTCATATTGTCACCAAAAAAAATACAAAATTCCCCCAATTTCACAATTAAAGGAACCATCCAATGTTTTTACAAGTTTAGCTGAAAATATTCTAAATGTGCTTCAAAACATATTGAGACAAGCCTTTGTATTTACAGTTTATGATCCACCATCTTGAATACAATAATACATCACGTTTTTGAGTCTAGTAACTAGAGCTGGGCGATATGGACCAAAACTCATATTTCAATATTTTTCCTAAAAATGGCAATATATAGATACAGATCTCAATCAGTTTAATTCAAATAAAATCTGACCAGAAGGACAATTATGGGTTAAATAGCTGATGCTAAATGTCACACAGACACGTTTATTAAACAAACATCTGCACAATATGTGACACTTTAGTCTTTTTCTCCTCTAAGGGACAGCACGTGTGAGTGAGTTCTGTAGTGTTTAGATGAAGGTCTGGGTTAGGACGCACTCACTAATCTATATAACTTTGCCTTTCACGCAGTTCTGAGAAGTAACAAAAGCAGCGACTCCTAAAACAAGTATTTTAATACAAAGTAAGAGAAAAAATAAAAATAAATCGATTTAGGTGATATTGTAATTTTCTATATCGCCAAAATAGAAAATTCGATATATCACCCAGCTCTACTAAGTGTAGCAAATGGGTGATCTGATCTCCTTCAATTCAATTCATTTCCATGGTATTTTATTTTTTCTGTAAAACAAGTGGCTGAGTTTCTACAAGTGTAGCAAACAAATACATCAAATTTCTTGCTACGTAATTTTGTGACGTAAATTACAGCGTAACCCTCACGGCTTCCATAAGCCATTGGACGCATATGTATTAGGGCTGGGAGTTTATCACTTTAATTGCGATTAATTCATTATAGAAAAAAAACAGCAAGAAACGGGAGCACCTGAGCATTCATTTAGCATCTTTGGTATGATTTCAGGAAGTTTAATAGTCCGTCAAGTCATTTAAATACAGAAATACGATAATAAAGAGGAAATGGATAAACTCTGAAAAGGAAACAGGGAAAATCTCAGTGCGTAAATATCTTTTAATGTCTTTGTGCAAAATACACAGCATAGATTAGTTTATTGAATTTGAGCAAAAACATTTATAAATGTACGGAGCACAAAATATGTCAAAACCTCTGTCACATCTGTAACATTTAACAAGTAACTTCCATACATTTCTAATTTCTCTAATTTCTCACATGTGCATGACAGAGAAAGCATAATTAATACAATATTAAATTCAAATGAAAATCTTCAGGAAGTGAAGATTTCACTTTTTTGCCAATGTATTGCAAAAAACAGTTATTTTTGTGGAAGCTAATTTCTAAAGAACACTTTTGATGTATATCTTTAGAACAGGGGTTCACAACTCTGGGGTCAGGACCCCATTTTGGGTTGCGAGATACTGGGAGGGGGGTCGCCAGATGCCTTTAAGAAACTAAGAATATTTTCTGAACATTTTGAGCCCATTTTTGCTTATTTTTAGCCTTTTTCTGCAACTAAACCAAACTCACCATTTTTAACCTATTTTCTTCCTTTTTTCCCATTATTTTTGCTCCTTTTAATGTATTTTTGCTACATTACATTACATCACATTTCAATGACTTTTCTAAACATTATTTCACACTTTAAAGACATTTTCAACACTTATAAACCATTTCCACCACTTTTATACCTAATGTCACATATATTGACCCATTATTGTCACTTTTAACCTCTTTTCATGATTTTTCATGCTTATTTTTGCCAATTTAACCACATTCACGATTTGTCATGTCCATTTTTTGCAAGTATAAACTAAGTGTTCCTTCTTTTTTCTGCCACTTTTAAACCAATTTTGACCACTCTAATTTATCACTTACTCTGATTAAAACAAGGATTTCCATCTTTAAGATGACTATAATAATAATAATAAACGTTCCTGGATAATAGTGGATATTATTCAGATGAATAAATAAATGTGGTTATCACAGATTCATAGAACAATGGACCATCATTTTACTGACTTTATGGATGGACCGCACAAATCTCTCCCCTTTATTCCCCCTTATAGATGGTCCTGTCTCCACATGACTGTTCTAGAATGTTTATGTCTGTGTTCAACCACCTTCAGCTACAGTGGGGGTCCCCACTCTCTGGAACCTTTATTTTGGGGGTCGTGGACTGAAAAGTTTGAGAACCACTGCTTTAGAATACTGAAAATTCCAAAGGTTTATATCAAACTGGGATATTCCTGGATCTGGACCGAATGTACGAAGAACAACAAACTTTTTAATCTGATAAACAGCCTCTGATACAGTTGCATGAGCTGCTCCATTGGGGGCGCTGTTAAACAGTCTCATCTATGCCGACCCACAATGCCGTGCTCTTTACGTTATCTCCAACACTTCCTGAATCACTAAACTTAAACCTAACCTCCCTCAGGAACACATTTTACATCTGCAACATTAAATATAACAATCCTTGATTCCATCCATCGTTCCATATTAAACTCCTGACATTGTTGAGTTATTCCAACATCCTGAAGGAAATGGGCTTTTGATTACAATTCTTCAAAACAGACTTTGAGAGAAAAACAAAGGCATTTTTAACAGACGTTGAACATCAAACCAAAGCATCTGTCACCGAGAGCCGACGTTAATAAAAAGGTGAATTAAACGCTTTGAGGGCTGAGTCGTCAGGTGTGTTGGTGAATGTCGGAGGTCATGACAGTTCCTTTCAGAGCCACGTCACACGTTCCTCTGATTAACACATGAAAGTCAGTGAGTTCTGCTGGCGTTCCAGAGAGAAGTGGTGAACGCTGTTAAACCTGGAGGGCCACAGGGTCTCAGTGTGTGTGCGTGTGTGTGTGTTAAAAAGCGAACTGTCTTTTCCTCTCCCCGTCGTGTTTTGACAAGGTGAAAATAGCGTGCTGATGTTATGCAACGCTAACCATGACACTACGTCCTGTTGGGCTTTCTTTGATGAGACTATTTAAAGTGTTTTTGTGGTTTTATGTGTGTGTGTTTATGAATGTTGTGTGAAAAAAAATCCAAAACAAGTTGGGTGACCTTGTTTTGACCTTAAAAAAAGGTTAATGATGTTATTTGACTCAAAATCCAGCCTTTAAAAAGCAATTTTAAAACATTTTACCTGTGTATTTTTCTCTCATTTAATGCCTTCTTGTTGTGGTTTGTGTGGTTTTCATAAGATTTTGTATATTTTTCTCTCAATTTTTTAGTTTTGGTTGTCATTTTGTGCATTTTTGATGTTGTTTTCTATATTTTCTGTAGTTTTTGCAGTCCTCTAGTGTATTATTCTGTCATTTTGTTAGTTTTTGCTGTCATTTGTGTGTGTTTTTGGTATAATTTAGTATATTTGTTCTCAAATTTTTTGAGTTTTTGTTGTCTTGTGTGTTTTTGTTGTTTTGTATATTTTTCTGTCATTTTGTGTTTTTTTTGGTAACATTTGTCTTTTTTGGTATAATTTTTTTTAATTGGTTTTGTGTGTTTTTGTTGTCATTTTGTAAATTTTTGTTGTTGTTCTGTATATTTTTTCTGTTTTTTTGTAGTAATCTTTTGTATTTTTGTCATTTTGTGTTTTTGCTGTAATTTTTGGTATTGGTTGCATATTTTTTGTATCATTTAGAATTTTTTTTTTCTCATTTTGTGTGTTTTTGTTGTTTTGCCTATTTTTGTGTATCTTTGTAGTCCTCTCATTTTTTTAATGATTTTGCCATCTTTTTTGTGTGTTTTTGGTATCATTTAATTATTTTTTTCTCTTGTTTTGAGTGTTTTGGTTGTCATTTTGTGCATTTTTGTTGTTTTCTACATTTTTGTTCTCGTTTCCTTCGTATTTTCCTCTTATTTTGTGAGTTTTTGAGGTACTTTTTGTGTGTTTTTAGTGATGTTTGCATGTTTTGGTATAATTTTGTATTGATGTCTCTTCTTTTGTGAGTTTTGGTTGTCATTTTGAGCATTTTTGATGTTTTGTTTTTTTTGTGTGTATTTTTGTAGTCATCTTGCATATTTTTCTATCATTTTGAGTGCTTTTGTAGTAATTTTATGCAAATTGTTTTGAGGACTACACAAATTTAGACCGAATTTAGGGCCGTCAGTCGATCCATGTCTGATCTACAGATTTCTGCACAACCAAAACCCCGTCTATGAGTTTACTCACGAAAACAGCAAAACAGTAAAATGTGGCTAAAAACATTCCCTCCCTGCTTTGCGTCACTATAAACATCACGTCTCGTCTAACATTCATTCATCTCTCACTCACTAATTAGTTCCGATCAATTACCTTCACTAAATGCTGCTTCCACTTTTAAACAAACAGGAAGTGATGTGTGTTCACTGCTGCTACTTTTTACTAGTCCCCTGGGTTTGTTCCACTGCCTCCATTAATGAGCCATTACTCACTATAGAGTCCAGCTCAGGACACAGTCTTTGGATCCATGCTTTAGTTTTACGTTGGAAAAAAAACAGTGAAAAATCAGTTTCTATGTTTCTCACGGAAAAAACATAAGAGTTTTTATAGTAATTTTGTGTGTTTTTCTGTCATTCTGTGTATGTTTGTTATTGTCTTGCTCATTGTGAGGCATTTTGTACATTTCTGTTGTCCTTTTGTGTATTTTTCCTGTAAAATATATGTTTTTTGGAGTCATCTGTCATTTTGTGTGTTTTTTGGAGTATTTTCTACGTATTTCATTCTGAGTAAAATGTTATAGTCGGACTTAAGGGGGGACTTGGATTCAAAAGTTAGAGAACGACGGTACTAGAGCCAAAAACGTTTGAGAACCACTGCTCTAAAGGGACGGATTTGGCCCCTTGAGTTTGACACGTGTGGACTACACACTGGTTTGCTTTATTTTTGGTATCATTTCAAAAAAATTCTCTTGTTTTGTGTTTTTGGTGATGTTTGCATGTTTTTGGTGGTTTTTCTCTCATTTTGTGCATTTTCACTGTTGTTTTGTCGATTTTTGTGTAATACTTGTTATCATCTTGTGTATTTTCCTACCATTTTGTGTGTATTGTTGCTGTGTTTTTTGTGTTTTGGTAACGTTTGCGTGTTCTTGGTATCATTTATTATATTTTTCTCTTGTTTTGTGTATTCTTGTTCTCATTTT